>NC_048439.1:14692407-14817003 GCF_004353265.1 Vitis riparia
CCCAGCATTTGAAGTTGATTTTTAAACTTGTGAACTTGGATCTCAATGTGCGAAAGTGGATTGTAAGTTACGAAATCAACTTGCGAAATTTTCGCAAATAACCATGCAACGTGCGAAACTGGGATATTTGTGCCGACTCTTTTTCTTCTGATATTTTTGTGTTTAAATTTCCATTTTCTCCTTGTATTCAGCCACTCATGTAATTCCTTAGCTAGGAAGTATCCAAGGAAGGGTAAATTACCTTCCTATATAAACTCTCTTGTAAACACTAAAAAAAGGACTCTTAGGGAGCTTTTTCCAGGAGACCAACTTATGTATATTTGACACTTAGTGAAATACAAGGGTCTCTTTTGCTTTCTTTTTCTCTCTACTATTTTCTTTTTCTTGGAAGCCAAACAACCTCTGAGGATGTTTTCCTAGAGGATGAGAGGCTAAAATTTTGGTTTCTTGGAGTGAAAGAAGCTAGGTGAAAAGTCCAGATGCTAAAGTGGAAAACTCTCGTGCATTAAATACAGGTAGTTGGAGTTCATAAATGGCTTTTAAATCTAAAGTTTTGCTTTAAATCCCTTAGAATCACTTTGAATGGCCAATACATGGTAAGCTTTAGGTCTCTGTGGATACTTATTGTTAGATCCACATCAGACCATTAGTTATCATGTACGAGCCATTGGAAAGTGGCTCAAGTTGAAGACCCATAGTGTCTAAAGCCATTAATGGAACTTAACTACCGCTTCTATTGACTTTTTATGGATTAAATATTCATTGTTAAACCTATACCAGTTCATGAAACAACCATCCTTTATGTTGTTGTCCCCAATATGAGGAGAAAAATCCAAAATTTCCCACTTTGCATTTTGAACTTGATCTTAGCAACCTCTAGCTCCGGGAGACTTTCTTTCATTCATTTTTACCTAGTTCTATATTAGTTTAGTTCCAAACACCACTTCCAAAACAAATTTTATTTTCTTTTAAACTTTAAGTTTTTGACAAAGGAAATCATCAGACTCAATTTCTAATCTCGAGTCTACCACTGGTAGAGTGAAAACCCATCCCTGAGTTCGACCCTAGAGCTGCTATACTATAGTAGTTTTCCTATGCCAGTATAAGGTCATAGGATTTATAAATATTTTTTATTAAAATACTCAACTGGGCATGAATCACTCCCAGAATACCATGGCGTTCGTCTATGGTAAAATGGATGATAGTAGGATCCCGAACCTGGTGTGTGGTAATGGACTGATAAAAGTCCAATGCTACATGGGGATAGAAAAAATCCCTGGGAGTCATCAAGTGCTCCATATGGTACCTCTATAGCAGATGGAAGGAATCCCTGAGCTCAGGCTGAAGTCTGAAAGTAGCTGTGTCAAAACAGAGCTCGGAGTGGAATAGCCTAGCCCTGCAATCTAAATTACCTTCAATGGGTGGTTGAGTGACCATGGGACGTCTGATAACTACCTCAGGAGTCATGCCTGAGGGAATATGAGACTCTGTGGTTGGTGGCTGAGGCTCTGATGGAGGCTCTGAAGACAGCTCTGATAAGTCACTTGGCTCCGATACCTTGGCTTTCTTCTTTGGGGGACGGCTACCTGACTTTTTAGCTCGCGAAGAGCTCGCCCCGGGCGTGGTGGGTGGCCTCCTTGTTTCATAGTGCTCGAATAAGGAATCATGGGTGCATCCTCAATCAGAGGTGGGACGACCAGTGACCGTGGAGGCACGGGTATGGCGGCTTGGACAGGGGTCTCTCTTGGGACTCTCAAGCGACTAGAAGGAGATAAGGACTTAGCTCCTTGGGTTTTGGTCATGGCTATCTCAGAGAAGGTGGTCGGAAGTGTGTGCGTGGCTTGGGCTCAGATGGGGGTCAGACGGAAGGTTGCTCTAGTTTGGCTCCTCTTTGGCACCTATTTGAAGTTCAAATGACCGGTTAAAAACGAAATGTGGAATTTATAACATTTAAAAATGGATGGCAAGGGACGGTTTTAATTTTCGCAGCAAATGGGCAATTTCGCAGCAAGGGGTGGATTTCGCAGCAGATGGGCATTTTCACAGCCCATTTTGCAGCTGCAAAATGAGGGTGGAGGGCTGCGAAATGGCACTCATGTGCCAAGGGGTGGTTTTGCAGCTGCGAAAATTTTTGCAGAGGGGGTGCATGGGGCTACGAAATCATTTCGCAGCTAAGGGGCGATTTCACAGGGGCCCCTTTTGGGCTACAAAATTTTGCAGACCATGGATTTTTCCTTGCTTTTGAGCTCCTCTTGACTCCAAGAGACCTTCCTTCAATTTCTTTGTAATTCCTCCTAAATTAGATCATTCAAAAAGATTAAGTTACATATAAATAACACAACTTAAGACCAAAATTAAAATCAAAACAATTAATAAAGCTTTCAAATTAACAAAATTAAACAAAAAATATGGACTTTGGTGAAATCAAGTCCATCTAACCCTTTTCTGATTAGGCTTTTTGTGGCTCAAGGAGGTTGAGTTCCTCCTTTTCTTGCTTGAATGGCTCAATGAATGGCTTGAGACGATGACCATTGACTTTAAAAGTGTCTGTGCTATTGGAATTCAGTAATTCCACCACTCCATTGAGATGCACTTGGTGAATAATGAAAGGGCCTATCCACCTTGACTTCAGCTTCCCAGGAAAGATATAGAGCCTTGAATCATAGAGTAAGACTCTTTGTCCTTTCTAGAATTCTTTGTTGGAGATTAATTGATCATGCCACCTCTTCATCCTCTGTTTTGCAACTTTGGAATTGATGTAAGCATCATTTCTTAATTCCTCCATTTCATTAAGGTCTAAGCACCTCTTTGCCCCGGCTCTGATCAAGTCATGTTTAACCTCTTGATTGCCCACCAAGCCTTATATTCAACTTCCACAGGGAGATGACATGCTTTGCCATAGACTAAGCGATAGGGAGACATACCAAGAATAGTCTTGTAAGATGTTCTATATGCCCATAATGAATCATGAAGCTTAATAGACCAATCTCTTCTGCTCGTGATCACCACCTTCATCAATATGTTCTTGATTTCCCTGTTTGCTAGCTCAACTTGCCCGAAAGTCTGAGGGTGATAAGGTGTGGCTACCTTATGCTTCACTCCATACTTGGCTAATAGGGTTTCAAAAGGTCTGTTGCAAAAATGAGTACCTCCATCACTGATTAAGTCCTTGGGCACCCCAAATCTTGAGAAGATGTTTTCCTTGAGAACTACCCTGTGATCATTGTGTTTACAGGGGATTGCCTCAACCCATTTAGAAACATAGTCCACCCCTACCAAGATATAAGAGTTACCAAAAGACATTGGGAAAGGTCCCATGAAGTCAATGCCCCAAACATCAAAGAGATCAACTATTAGAATGGGGTTCATAGGCATTTGATTTCTTCTTGTAAGCTTTCCGAGCCTTTAGCATCTATCATAGCTCCTACACATGATGTGGGCATCTTTGAAGAGTGATGGCCAAGTAAACCCTGATTATAACACCTTCGTGGTTGTTTTCTGAGAGGCAAAGTGGCCTCCACATGCATTCTCATGGCAATGGCTGAGGATTCCTTGTTGCTCTTCTTCAGGGACACACTTACTTATTATTTGATCTGCACAATACTTGAAAAGGAAAGGCTTTTCCTAATAATAAGCATGAATCTTTGCAAAGAAGTGCTTCTTGTCTTGTGCTTTCCACTCACTTGGAACCTCACCAGTAACCAAATAGTTAGCAATATGAGCATACCAAGGAGTTTTCTCTAGCAACATAAGTGATTCCTCAGGAAAGTCATCATTAATAGGTAAGACATGGGAATTGTGTGCTATAGCCAACCTTGAAAGGTGGTCAGCTACCACATTCTCCACTCCTTTCTTGTCTGTGATTTGGAGATCGAACTCTTGTAGTAAAAGAATCCATCTAATCAACCTTGCTTTTGCATCTTGCTTTGTCAATAAATACTTCAAGGCTGAATGGTCAGTGAAAACAATGATGAAAGACCCTACTAGAAAAGCATGAAACTTGTCTAAGGCAAAAACCACAGCTAACAATTCTTTCCCTGTAGTTGTGTAGTTCCTTTGAGCTTCGTTCAATGTCTTGCTTGCATAATAGATCACATAGAGCTTTCCATCTTCTCTTTGGCCAAGTACAGCTCCTATAGCAAAGTCACTGGCATCACACATTACTTCAAAGGGTAGTTGCTAATTAGGAGCCCTCACTATTGAAGCAGTTGTCAAAAATTGCTTCAATTGATCAAAACTTCTTTGACATCTTTCATCCCATATAATCTTAGCATCCTTAGCCAAGAGTTCACAAAGAGGCTTTGAAAGCTTAGAGAAGTCTTTTATAAATCTCCTGTAGAACCCTACATGGCCAAGGAATTGCCTTACTCCTTTTACAGTTGTTGGGGATGGCAATTTGGCAATAAGTTCCACATTTGCTTTAACAACTTCAATGCCTTTTTCGGAGATGATATGGCCAAGGACAATTCCTTGATGTACCATAAAATGGCATATCTTCCAATTGAGCACCAAGTCCTTTTCAATGCATCTGTTAAGAATCGTTTCCAAGTTGACTAAGCATTCTTCAAATGTACCTCCATATATGGTGATGTCATCCATGAAAACCTCCATAATTCGCTCCACCATATCACTAAAGATACTTAGCATACATCTTTGGAATGTTGCCGGTGCATTGCATAAACCAAAAGGCATTCTTCTGTAGGCATATGTTCCAAATGGACATGTGAAAGTGGTCTTCTCCTAATCTTCAACATCAATTTCAATTTGAAAATACCTGGAGTACCCGTCCAAGAAACAATAGAAAGGATGGCTAGAGACTCTCTCCAACACTTGATCAATAAATGGCAGTGGAAAATGATTTTTCTTTGTCACAACATTTAATTTTCTATAATCAATACACACTCTCCAACCTGAAGTGAGGCGTGTAGCAATTTCTTCTCCTTTTTCATTTTGAATCATAGAAATCCCTGACTTCTTTGGTACCACTTGAGTAGGACTTAGCCAAAGGCTGTCAGATATGGGGTAAATAATACCTGCTTGAAGTAGCTTCAGCACCTCAGCTCGCACCACCTCTTGCAAATGAGGATTCAATCTTCTTTGAGGTTGACGAATTGGTTTAGCTTCTTCCTCCATATATATATGATGTGTACAAACCAAAGGACTAATGCCTTTCAAGTCAGATATTTGCCATCCTATTGCTTTCTTACACCTCTTAAGAACTTCAAGTAGAGAAATCTCCTGATGACTAGTAAGAGATGAAGATATAACAACAGGGCATTGTTTATTTTCTTCCAGGTATGTGTATTTCAAGTCCATGGGTAGAGGCTTCAAATTGAGCTTTGGGGTCTCTTCTTTAGCAGCTTCTTATGCATCCTCTTTATTGAACAAAGGTAGAATCTCTTTTCTCCTCCTCCAACCTTGTAGAGTAGCAAGCACATCAGAGGGTTCAGGCAACCCTTCTTTAAGATCCCCAAGACTTTCATTCAACTTGTCTTGCATATTCTGATTACAATGCTCCTCCACTAGAGTGTCAATAATGCATACCTCTTCTGGCATTCTTCTTCTTCCAGAGTGATTAGCTTTTTAGACATATAAAAGATATTGAGCTCGAGTGTCATGTTACCAAAAGTGAGTTGCATGAGTCCATTCCTACAATTGATGATTACATTTGAGGTAGCAAGAAATGGCCTTCCAAGGATGATAGGAACATAATTAGCTTCCTTGACAATTGGGTCCATATCAAGAACAACAAAATCTAATGAATAGTAGAAATTATCAACTTGAACTAAGACATCTTCAATTATCCCCCTTGGAATTTTCACTAATCTATCAGCTAGAGATAGAGTAATTGATGTTGGCTTCAATTCACCAAGTCTCAATTGCTTGTAGACAAAGTATGGTAGTAAATTCACACTTGCTCCCAAGTCTAACAAAGCTTTCTCCACTACCTTTCCCCCAATTATGACTGAAATTGTAGGACATCCCAGATCTTTATACTTCAAAGGAGACTTGCATTGTATGATAACACTTACTTGCTCAGTCAAGAAGGCTTTCTTATTCACATTCAACCCTCTTTTGATAGTACACAAGTCCTTTAGGAATTTTGCATATGTTGGAACTTGTTTAATCATATCCAGCAATGGAATATTGACTTTCACTTGTCTCAATACTTCAAGAATTTCTGATGCATTTCTAATCCCCTTTTTCCCATGCAAAGATTGAGGAAAAGGTGGAGAGGTGTGTTTCTTCAAAATAAGCTCTTTCTCTAGATTTGCATTCACTGTTGAATCATGGTCCTCTTTCCCTTCACTGATTTCTTTCTTCTTTCCTTTGATTTCCTCCCTCTTCTTTGTCTCTTCTTCTTCCTCCCCTTCAACATGTGGCTTGGGTGTTGGTAACTCAACCTTTTTACCACTCCTTAGAATGATCAACGCTTTGACGTCTCTCACCTGTGAAGACTCTCCCTCATGAGTTTCCACTTCATGGATACCCTTGGGGTTTTGGTGAGGTTGAGAAGGAAATCTACCCTTCTCTTGCATTGTATTCAGGTTAGTGAGCCTTGAGATTGAGTGTTGGAGATTATCTATCTTCTGAGATAAGTCATTTTGAATCTCATCCATCCTTTTATTCAATATATTCTCTACACTGTCAATTCTTTGACTGAGTTGAGCATTGATGGATTTTTGTTCTCCAAAAAAATCTCCCAGAACCTTGCTGAGATTCACTATTGCTTGTTCAAGACTTGAAGCTCATTGAGATGGTTGAGCCAGCTGGTGGTACTGAGGTGCTCTTGGCTTCCAAGAAAAATTTGGATGGTTCCTCCAACTTGAGTTGTAAGTATTTCCATATGAAGCATTGTTGTTAGGCTTGATTGTCCAATGACATTTTCTTGATCTCCAAACATCTCTCTAGTAGCTGGAATTGTAGGGCACTCCTCCACCAAGTGTTCATAAGACTGACAAATAGGACATGGCTTTACTTGCATTGGTGTTTCAGCAACAGCTTGCACTTCATGCATCTTTTTTAGTTCTAGCTCCTCCAATCTTCTTGTCATAGCTGCAAACTTTGCTTGCATATCAACATCTTCATTCAAGGTGTACATCCCAGCCTTAGCATTGAAAGCATTCAGTTGAGACTTCATCTTCCCCACTTCTCATTTGTTCGGTTCATCCCATCCTCTTGAAACTTCATCCACATAACTCAAGAAATCCATAACTTCCTCTGGATTCTTACTCATGAAATCTCCTCCACACATTGTCTCGAGGAGTTGCTTCATTGAGGAAGACATCCCATCATAGAAATAACTGACCAATAGCCATGTATCAAAACCATGGTGAGGACAAGCATTGATGGCTTCCATGTATCTGTAGACCCTCAATTTTGTCCCTCGACACTGGCATTTATCCTTTGGGTGTCACATTCACCCATCGTTCGCATATGGCACCACCAGGGCCCCTTTTGGGCTTAGTCGGTGTCCGAGCCTCGTGTGAGTTTGTCTGTGGTCCATTGTGGTGCATATGTGGTTCATTTTGAAGGGTCACCATGGCCATTTTCCTAGTCATTCACATCACGCTATAGGAAGGAAGTGGGGTCATCCCGATGTTTTAGCTTAGTTGGAGTTTATAGGGGCATGTTGAGGTTCGGAGCACTCGGGCTTGTTTTGATCGTATCTCCCTCATCCAAACTCGGAATCAAGAACCGTTTCTTTTTATGGATTCCTTATTCTTCCAGGAACATTCTGTAAAATTTTCAAAATTTTTTGCAACCGGTCAGCTGGTTGGCAGCCAGTTCAGCTGGTTCATCGAGTCAGCCGGTGTAGAACACTGATTTTTGGTAATTGTTTTGATCATATCTCCCTCTTCCGAACTCGGAATCATGTACCGTTTTTTTTTCATGGATTCCTTACTCTTCTAGGAACATTCTATCAAATTTTCAAAATTTTTTGCCATCGGTTCGATCGGTGGGCATCCGGTTCAGCCGGTTCATTGAGTCAACTGAGGTAAAACACTAATTCTAGTAATTTTGGGGCCCAAATCCTACATGGCTCAGGCCCGTAAGCTCCAGATTGGTTTTGGGAAATGTTGTGGGTCCATTTTGGGCCTTGGTTTGGGTTCCTTGCAGCCCACCACGAATCCATATGGATTCTTGGTGGTGAAGCAAGCTAAAAGCTGAAGGGAGTGAGCTGGCCTTGTAAGTTTAAGAGAAGTAATGAGGGGTGTGGTTCCCATGCTGATGAAGGGGAAGGAACCCAGGAGGCTCAAATGCTGAGAGGGATATGAGTATAAAAGGTGGGAAGAGAGGAGAGCAAAGGACCTTTTGGCATTTTCTGAGAGAGGGGAAATTTTGCTAGTGAGAGAAACAAAAAGGTCAGGAGCATCTTCTGAGTTGAGGGTGTGGGGAAAGCTTCAGCACTGTGGTTTCTTTGAAGAGGAGAATGACAGCATCTTAGTTTTGGGAGTCATCATTGGCATACACGGATCATATTTGGTGGAGATTCTGAGGTAAGCATGCTGAATTTTCTTTGCTGACAGTTTATCTTCCTCGTCTTCATATGTTTTTCTCCTTCCTCATCATCTTTTCTTCCCTTTGATATGAATATTGTATTGCTTGGGTGTGGATAACAAAGGCCACACATGATTTTTGTTGATTGGTTATGAATGGTTTAGGAACTTTCTAACTGAATTTGGGATTTTTTTTATCAACCGGATGAACCGGTTTAACCAATTCAGCCCCATAACTGGCTGCCTCTGTCAGCCATGGGGAACACCTGCCTTTCTTGGTCTAGTTCTCACTCATTCGAGCTCGGAATTGAGAACCGTTTCTTTTTTTTTGCTTCCTTAATCACTTAGGAACTTTCTGACCAAATTTGGGATTTTTTATCAATCGGATGAACCAGTTGGGAACCGGTTCAACAGGTTCAGCCCCATAACTGGCTGCCTCTGTCAGCCATGGGGAACACCTGCCTTTCTTGGTCTGGTTCTCACTCATCCGGGCCCGGAATTGAGAACCGTTTCTTTTTTTTTTTGCTTCCTTAATCCCTTAGGAACTTTCTGACCGAATTTAGGATTTTTTATCAACCGGATGAACCAGTTGGGAACCGGTTCAACCGGTTCAGCCCCATAACTGGCTGCCTCTGTCAGCCATGGGGAACACCTAGCTTTCTTGGCCTAGTTCTCACTCATCCGGGCTCAGAATTGAGAACCGTTTCTTTTTTTTGCTTCCTTAATCCCTTAGAAACTTTCCGACCAAATTTGGGATTTTTTATCAATCGGATGGACCAGTTGGGAACCGGTTCAACCGGTTTAGCCCCATAACTGGCTGCCTCTGTCAGCCATGGGGAACACCTGCCTTTCTTGGACTGGTTCTCACTCATCCGGGCTCAGAATTGAGAACCGTTTCTTTTTTTTGCTTCCTTAATCCCTTAGGAACTTTCTGACCAAATTTGGGATTTTTTATCATCCGGATGGACCAGTTGGGAACCGGTTCAACCGGTTCAGCCCCATAACTGGCTGCCTCTGTCAGCCATGGGGAACACCTGCCTTTCTTGGACTGGTTCTCACTCATCCGGGCTCAGAATTGAGAACCGTTTCTTTTTTTTGCTTCCTTAATCCCTTAGGAACTTTCTAACCAAATTTGGGATTTTTTATCAACTGGATGTACCAGTTGGGAACCAGTTCAACCGGTTCAGCACCATAACTGGCTGCCTCTGTCAGCCATGAGGAACACCTACCTTTCTTGGTCTGGTTCTCACTCATCCGGGCTCGGAATTGAGAACCGTTTCTTTTGTTTGAATCCTCACTCATTTAGGAGTTTTATAGAAAAATTTGGGAATTCTTCTCAATAGTTTGTACCAGTTGAGAACTAGTTCAACCTGTTCTGCTGAAGGACTTTAGGTAGCCCTCGATTTTGGCATTTTTCGAGCCCTTATCCATTGGGGCTCAAACCCATTTGCTATAGGGCGCTTGTGAGCCATCTTGAAGGTTTAAGTCAGTGTTTGATTTCAGTTAGTATGGGCAATTTTGAAGTTATGGGTGGTGTGGTCTAGGTAAGTCTAGTTTGATTTGTATGACATTTGGGGCGTCCATTACCTGATCTCAACTAGCCTTCTTCCTGTTTGGCATAAAATTTGATGATTGATTCTGAATACATGTTGCGTGGCTGACTCACCCTCTGCTGTAGCACATGGCTAGGGACCACAGGTACGCACCGGTTGTTTTGATTGTTGAATCATATGCATGTATGGTGCCTAATCCTGAATTTTTGTTACATGTTTATCTGTGTTTGGCTGACCTTTTATGCAGCGCATGGCTGGGGGCCACAGGTACGCACCCATTGTTTTGGGTTGGTTGAATTCATATGCATGCCAAATACCAATTAGGATTGTGTGATTCATGACATCTATTTAGCCTAGGGTTTCATCTTTGACCCATATGCTCCCACATACCCCAATTCATTAGTAGAGACCGAGTTCCGGGCCTAGAGGGGTGCTACCTCGCATGAGGTACCTTCCCAATGGGTAACCTGATCCCCGGACCCAGAATCTAGTTTTCGCAGATCGTTTTTTTTCCATACTGGGGTCATTAGGGGTTTTGTTCTTACTTAATTTTCCCCATTTTAAAAATAAAAATAAAAAGTAAGTGGCGACTCCATACAACACCGTTCCTCACCGGGGGCGGGTTTTTCAAAACTGGAGAACTCAACTTTTTCATTCCTTCTTTTCTTTCAATAGCGAGTCGCGCCAGTCCGATGGATCAGGTGAGGGTCCACAGTATCTTTCCCAACACTCATAGAATTTCTCATTCTCTTTAGCTGAGAAGTTTGAAATTTGCCTTTTCAAGCCATTTATTTTGTGAGTAGGAAATTTTTTTTTTTTAGGAATTTAGCTTGTAAATCAGTCCAAGTACGGATACTCCTTAGCCTTAAAGAATTAAGCCAAATCTTGGCCTTATCTTTTAAAGTAAAAGGAAATAGCTTAAGCCTCATTAATTTGATTGAAGCTCCTCCTTCTTGGAATGTATTACAAACATCTTCAAATTCCTTGATATGTGCATAGGGATTCTCACTTTCCATCCCATGGAAAGTTGGTAGAAGTGGAACAATATGTGGTCTGATCACTAGCTACTTTGTAGGGGGCACTATACATGATGGTGCACTCATACGAGGTGGATGCATGTGGTCCCTCGTTGATTTGAATTCATTAGGATTGTCCTGGTGACCATGGTGACTATGTTGATCTTCAGGTGTAGCTTCCATGATATTCAAGCTCAATTCCAATTCCTTGTTATGAGGCGTTTCACGTCTAACAAGCGTTCCTCCACTATCTCGTATCCAATTTGGCATACACATCTAGTATCAACTGTAACAAAAACAAAAACAGAGGAATCTAAAAGAAAACAAGGCTACAAAAAGACTAAAATTAACTAAAACTAAATTAAAAGATATGTTAGAGTATGAACAAGTAAAAGAAATAATTAAAAGAGTTAGTAAAATGAAAGAAAAATCACCAAACTTATGATGAAAATCACAAGTACTATGGAATAATATCACTGTGAAGTTGGCACCTTCCCCGGCAACGGTGCCATTTAATTGCATGCCTAGCTGGTGTACCTTGCGTTTGGTCCTCAGACAGGAGTAATCAACAAAATTTATAACCTATATCACTATGCACTAGGATAGCTGATTCGTGCCCGATTGGTGTTCCAAGTGATTCAACTCAATTGATGTGCTTTGATCTCAATCCTCAGACGGGAGTAATCAACAAAATTTATAAACCTATTTCACCATATACTGGGGTAGCATTTAGCTAGCATAGCATAGTGGCTATAGGATCGTCCACAGAGATGGGTTTTCACTTCGCAATTGATATTAGTTCAAAAACCGAATTGGTGTTTTTTCTTTTCTTTGTTAGCTTTAAAAGAAGACATAAGTTTGAATGAAAACGGATGGTATTAAGCTAATCTAACATAAAGTAACTAAAATTAACTAGAAAGAAATTAGAAAGAATGGTGTTTCTTGGGATTTTAGGTTACTAGGATGAGGTGCCAACTACAAAGAGGAAGATTCCGGTCACTTGAATCTTTTCCTCGCATTCGGAATTTAACCTATAGTTATTTCCCGAATCGGTGTGATACAGATGCTTGCCATTAATGGTTTCAATGCTAAATCCTTCTCACTGACACACCTTGCAATGGCTCGTACCTCTCACTGAGTATTTTCCATTCAAGGTGATCCTTACCATCGAATCATCCTTCACAAGCGAACAAGAGATAACAATTAGACCTCCATGGAGCAAGATTGCAAGCAATAAGAATCCATGGAATCTGAAAGCTTACCAAGTATTGGCTATTCATGGTAATCCTAGTTAACTAAAAATATAAAAACCAAAAATGGATCACACTTTCTCTTCATTAAAAACAGAAACAACAAAATCTCACACTTATATAGCTGGAACCTTACTTAGCTTCTTTCACCCAAGAAACAAAAAGCCTAGCCACTCATCCTCTGAGAAAACATCTCAGAGAATGTTTGGCTAGCAAGAAAATGAAAATGAAAGAGAAGGAAAAACAGAGCAAGGCTCTGTATATTCTATATATTGATCGATTCTACATACTTATATATCTATATCTTTTACAATGGATGCAAGGGAATATATATAGAGAAGTTTTTCCAACCTTCCTAGCTAAGAAATATTATGGTTGGTGGATTACAAGGCGAAGAATGGAAATTTATACAAAAATATCTGAAGAAAAGATCTAAAAGAGTCAGTGCACAAATATCCCAGTTCGCATGTAGATTTCGCACGTTGCATGGTGACTTACGAAAATTTCGCAAGTTGATTTCGCAACTTGGAATCCATTTTCGCATGTTGAGCTCCAAGTTCGCAAGTTGCAAAATCACTTTCACAAGTTGGGCTTCTCTATGACTGTGCGGCTGTATTCCATTTCCATTTCGAAAGGTAGGCTTTAATTTCGCATGTTGGAGTTCCAAATTCGCAAGATGCGAATTTGTCCTTCAGCTGAATGCAATTGTCTTGAAAAGGCCATATCTTCCTCATTTCAGCTCCAATTCGTACATAATTTGAAGTGTTGGATTATTGACTTCCTGAGCTTTGAAATGGTATATAGCATGTAGAAAATGGACTTCGGGAAGTGCTCCAAAAGTTCGAAAGAAGACTGCAGCTGCTGTCCTCTATTTTCTTCACTCTGTTTTTCCTC
This sequence comes from Vitis riparia, assembly GCF_004353265.1. Classification (NCBI taxonomy): domain Eukaryota; kingdom Viridiplantae; phylum Streptophyta; class Magnoliopsida; order Vitales; family Vitaceae; genus Vitis; species Vitis riparia. The sequence continues at coordinate 14,705,622 of NC_048439.1, forward strand.
TCTCCGTTGTTCTTTCCTTGCATACTTTGAACGACTTTGGCAAAGGGCTACGGAGCTCCAAAGCTTGGTTCTTCATGAATTTGAGCTTCTAAAAGCTTTGCCATGAACTATATACAGCTCTCCCTCATTCTTGGATTGCTTTGGTGTAGCTAAAAGCTATCAAAAACACCAAAACTTAACACAATTTGATCAGAAACGATTGCAAGGGTCCTTAACATGTCAATTGAGTTAAAAGGTAATAATTACTACTCAAGAGCGTTTAAAAGAGTTAATTACAAGCTACAAAAAGAAAGTAATGGGAATTACTTATGAAGAAAAGCATTCCTTGGAGTTTTAGGATCATTGGGGTCAGGCTCCTCATGCAAAAACAGAGCTCCGGTCACTTGAATCTTTTCCTCACATTAGAGAATTAACATATAGTTAATTCTCTAACCGGTGTTGTACAGATGCTTCCCTTTTATGGATTTCAGCACTAATTCCCTCTCATTGATGCATCTTGCAATGGCTCGTTCCTCACACCTAGCATTTTCCATTCAAGGTGATCATTAACCTTGGACTTCCCTTCTCAAGCTCGCAATAGATAACTAGTGGATGTCTCCTTAGAGTCCAAAAGCTTACCAAGTGTTGGCAATTCTAGAAAATCCTACCTTCAAGTCACCTCCCAAAGGCTCGCAAGAGGTAAACTAGTGCATCTCAATGGACGGAGATCACTTGCCTTACCAAGTGTTGGCCCAGCTGAATTGAAGGCGTTTTAAGTTAACTAAAGACATAGAAACCATAAACGGGTCACACTTTCTCTTCATTAACAGCTGAAACAACAAAACTACCAATTCTTGCACACAGGTCCTTACCTAGCTACCTTAGCTCCAAGAAACAAAAAGTCTAGCCACTCATTCTCTGAGGAAATATCCTCAGAGCTTGTTTGGCTAGTAAGAAAAATACAATCAAAATGAGTAGGTAAGGCAGAGCAAGGCTCTGTATTTTACTTCCTTCAAAACTATATAAAAAGTTGTCTCTGAGAACAAGCTCCCGAGATATGTCTGTAATGAATATTACAAAATAATATATATAAGGTTATTCACCCTTTGTTCTTACTTAATAACTAAGGAATGCTATGATTGGTGGATTACAAGGAGAAAATGGGGATTTAGACATCAAATATCTGAAGCAAAAAATCAAAAAATGTAGGTCGCAAATATCTGGAAGCACTCAGGAGGATTTCGTAGGCGTGCAAGATGGCTGCGAAATTTCGCAAGCTAAAGGACACCATTTCACAGCCAAAGGCTGATTTCACAGCCATCCTCTTGTGATTTCGCAGCCAAAGGTTGATTTCGCAACCTGCGAAATTGGCCTTCAGCTTGGTGTGATTGGCTTCCAATTGCTCTAACTTCTTCATTTCAGCTTCGAATCGCACACCGTTTGAAGCGTTGGATTGCTGACTTTCCAAGCTTCAAAACAACATATAGTATGCATAAATTAAGCTCCAGGAAGTGCTCCAAAAGTGTCGAATAGTTGCTGTCCTCTTGAATTCTTCATGTTAGATTTCTCTCTTTGCTTTCCCTCCTTGCATTCATGATTTGCTTATGGCAAAGGACTATAAAGCTTCAAAGCTTTAGTTCTTCATATTAATGAGCTTCCAATTGCTTTGCCATGGATTCCATAGAACTCTCCTCAATCTTGGATTGCTTTGGTGATCAAATTACTATCAAAAACACCAAAACTTACACAATTTGATTAGAAACAATTGCAAAGGTACTTAATATGCTAATTGAGTTAAAAGGTAATAACTACTACTCAAAAGTGTTTAAAACAGTTAATTATAAGCTATCAAATAGCACTTTTTGAGTAGTAATCACTCAGCTAGCATAGCATAGTGGCTTTAGGATCGTTCACTGGGAAGGGTTTTAAACTTACTACTGATATTAATTCAAAGTTGAATTGGTGCTTTTTCATTTCAAGGTTAGCTTTAAAAGAAAACATAATCTTTGGTTGAAAAAGGATTGGTTTTAAGCTAACCAAAAATAATAGTAACTACTCAAAAAGTGTTATTTTGTAGCTTGTAATTAACTATTTTAAACGCTTTTGAGTAGTAGTTATTACCTTTTAACTCAATTAGCATATTAAGTACCTTTGCAATCGTTTCTAATCAAATTGTGTTAAGTTTTGGTGCTTTTGATAGTATTTTGATCACCAAAGCAATCAAAGATTGAGGAGAGTTCTATAAAATCCATGGCAAAGCAATTGGAAGCTCATTTACATGAAGAACCCAAGATTTGAAGCTTTATAATCCTTTGCCAAAAGAAAATCATGAATGCAAGGAGGGAAAGCAAAGAGAGAAATCTAACATGAAGAATTCAAGAGAATAGAAACTATTGGACACATTTTGAGTACTTCCTGGAGTCCATTTCATGCATACTATATGTCGTTTCGAATCTTGGGAAGTTAGGAATCCAACGCTTTAAATGGCATGTGAATCGGAGTTGAAATGAAGAAGTTATAGTCATTGGAAGCCAATCACACCAAGCTGAAGGCCAATTTCGCAGCTACGAAATCAGCCTTTGGCTGCGAAATGGAGACCTTCAACTTGCGAAATTTTGTAGCCCATCTTGCATGCCTACAAAATCCTCCTGAGTGCTTCCAGATATTTGTGACCAACTCTTTTAGATTTTTTCTTTAGATATTTGTTGTTTAAATTCCCATTCTCTCCTTGTAATCCACCAATCATAGGATTCCTTAGTTAATAAGTAAGAACAAAGGGTGAATAACCTCATATATATAGTTTGTAATTTTCCTCACACAAACATCTCTCGGGAGCTTGTTCTCAACGATAACTTTTTGTATAGTTTTGAAGGAAGTAATATACAAAGCTTTGCTCTGCCTTACCTACTTACTTTGATTGTATTTTTCTTACTAGCCAAACAAGCTCTAAGGATGTTTCCTCAGAGAATGAGTGGCTAGAATTTTTGTCTCTTGGAGCTAAGGTAGCTGGGTAAGGTGCCAAATGCAAGAATTGGAATTTTTGTCGTTTCAGCTTTTAATGAAGAGAAAGTGTGACCCGTTGAGATGCACTAGTTTATCTCTTGCGAGCCTTTGGGAGGTGGTTTGAAGGTAGGATTTTCTAGAATAGCCAACACTTGGTAAGCTTTTGGACTCCAAGGAGACATCCATTAGTTATCTCTTGCGAGCTTGTGAATGGAAATCCAAGGTTAATGATCACCTTGAATGGTAAATGCTAGGTGAGAGCCATGAGCCATTGTAAGATGAATTAGTGAGAGGGATTTAGTGTTTGAATCCATAAAAGGGAAGCATCTATACCACACCGGTTAGAGAAATAACTATATGTTAATTCTCCAATGCAAGGAAAAGATTCAAGTGACCGGAACTCCGTTTTTGTATTAGGAGCTTGACTTCAGTGATCCTAAAACTCCAAGAAACACTTTTCTTTATAAGTAATTTCCATTACTTTATTTTTAGTTAGCTTAAAACCAATCCTTTTTAAACCAAAGTTTATGTTTTCTTTTGAAGCTAACCTTGAAATGAAAAAGCATCAATTCAACTTTGAATTATTATTAGTTATAAGTTAAAAACCCTTCCCAATTAACGATCCTAGAGCCACTATGCTATACTAGTTGAGGCTATCCTAGTACATGGTGATATAGGTTATAAATTTTGTTGATTACTCCTGTCTGAGGACCAAAACCAAGGTTCGCCAGCTAGGCACAGAATCAAATGGTGTCGTTGCCGGGGAAGGTGCCAACTTCACAGTGATATTATTTCAGAGTACTTGTGATTTTCATCACAAGTTTGGTGATTTTTCTTTTCATTTTACTAACTCTTTTAATCATTTCTTTTACTTGTTCATATTCTAATATATCTTTTAATTTAGTTTTAGTTAATCTTAGTCTTTTTGTAGTCTTGTTTTCTTTTTTTTTTTTGTTTTTGTTACAGTTGATACTAGTTGTGGATGCCAAATTGCATACGAGACAATGGAGGAAGGCTTGTGAAACGTGAAACACCTCATACCAAGGAATTGGAATTGAGCTTGAATATCATGGAAGCTACACCTGAAGATCAGCATAGTCACCATGGTCACCAGGACAATCCCAATGCATTTAGATCAATGAGGGATCGCATGCATCCACCTCGTATGAGTGCACCATCATGTATAGTGCCCCCTACAGAGCAGCTAGTGATTAGACCACATATTGTTCCACTTCTACCAACTTTCTATGAGATGGAAAGTGAGAATCCCTATGCACATATCAAGGAATTTGAAGATGTTTGTAATACATTCCAAGAAGGAGGAGCTTCAATCGACTTGATGAGGCTAAAGCTATTTCCTTTTACTTTAAAGGATAAGGCCAAGATTTGGCTTCATTCTTTAAGGCCCAGGAGTATCCGTACTTGGACTGATTTGCAAGCTGAATTCCTCAAGAAAATTTTCCCTACTCATAGAACAAATGGCTTGAAAAGGCAAATTTCAAACTTCTCAGCTAAAGAGAATGAGAAATTCTATGTGTTGGGAAAGATACATGGAAGCCATCACTGCTTGTCCTCACCATGGTTTTGATACATGGCTATTGGTGAGTTACTTTTATGATGGGATGTCTTCCTCAATGAAGCCACTCCTCGAGACAATGTGTGGAGGAGATTTCATGAGTAAGAATCCGGAGGAAGCTATGGAGTTCTTGAGTTATGTGGCTGAAGTTTCAAGAGGATGGGATGAACCAAACAAAGGAGAAGTGGGGAAGATGAAGTCTCAACCGAATGCCTTTAATGCCAAGGCTGGGATGTACACCTTAAATGAAGATGTTGATATGAAGGAAAAGTTTGCAGCTATAACAAGAAGATTGGAGGAGCTAGAACTGAAAAAAATACATGAAGTTCAAGCTGTTGCTGAAACACCAGTGCAATTCAAGCCATGTCCTATTTGTCAATCTTATGAGCACTTGGTGGAGGAGTGCCCTACAATTCTAGCTGCTAGGGAAATGTTTGGAGAATAAGCAAATGTCATTGGACAATTCAAGCCCAACAACAATGCTTCGTATGGAAATACTTACAACTCAAATTGGAGGAACCATCCAAATTTCTCTTGGAAGCCAAGAGCACCTCAGTACCAACAGCCAGCTCAACCATCTCAACAAGCTTCAAATCTTGAACAAGAAATAGTGAATCTAAGCAAGGTTGTGGGAGACTTTGTTGGAGATAAAAAATCCATCAATGCTCAACTCAGTCAAAGAATTGACAGTGTAGAGAATACATTGAATAAAAGGATGGATGGGATACAAAATGACTTATCTCAGAAGATAGATAATCTCCAATACTCAATCTCAAGGCTCACTAACATGAACACAGTGCACGAGAAGGGTAGATTTGCTTCTCAACCTCACAAAAACCCCAAGGGTATCCATGAAGTGGAAACTCATTAAGGAGAGTCTTCACAGGTGAGAGATGTTAAGGCCTTGATCACTCTAAGGAGTGGTAAAAAGGTTGAGCTGCCAACACCCAAGCCACATGTTGAGAAGGAAGAAAAAGAAGAGACAGAGAAGAGAGAGGAAATCAAAGGAAAGAAGAAAGATATCAGTGAAGCAAAAGAGGACCATGATTCAACAGTGAATGCAAATCCGAAGAAACTACTTATCAAGGGAGATGTGATGAAGAAACACACACCTCCACCTTTTCCTCAAGCTTTGCATGGGAAAAAGGGGATCAGAAATGTATCAGAAATTCTTGAAGTATTGAGACAAGTGAAAGTCAATATCCCATCGCTGGATATGATTAAACAAGTTCCAACACATGAAAAATTCCCAAAGGACTTGTGTACTATCAAAACAGGGTTGAATGTGAATAAGAAAGCCTTTTTGACCGAGCAAGTAAGTGCTATCATACAATGCAAGTCTCCTTTGAAGTACAAAGATCCGGGTTGTCCTACCATTTCAGTCATGATTGGATGAAAAGTAATGGAAAAAGCTTTGTTAGACTTAGGAGCAAGAGTGAATTTGCTACCATACTCTGTCTACATGCAATTGGGAGTTGATGAATTGAAGCCAACATCAATCACTCTATCTCTAGTAGATAGATCAGTGAAAATTCCAAGAGGGATAATTGAAGATGTCTTAGTTCAAGTTGATAATTTCTACTATTCAGCAGATTTTGTTGTTCTTGACACAGACCCAATTGTCAAGGAAACTAATTATGTTCCTATCATCCTTGGAAGGCCATTCCTTGCTACATCAAATGCAATTATAAAGTGTAGGAATGGACTTATGCAACTCACATTTGGCAACATGGCACTGGAGCTCAATATCTTCTATATGTCCAAAAAGCTAATCACTCTGGAAGAAGAAGAAGGTCCAGAAGAGGTGTGCATTATTGACACTCTAGTGGAGGAGCACTGTAATCAAAAAATGAAAGACAAGTTGAATGAAAGTCTTAGGGATCTTGAAGGAGGGTTGCCTGAACCCTTAGATGTGCTTGCTACTCTACAAGGTTTGAGGATGAGAGAAGAGATTACAAGAAGCTGCTAAAGAAGAGACCCCAAAGCTCAATCTGAAGCCTCTGCCCACGGAGTTGAAATATACATATGATTACTACTCAAAAAGTGCTATTTTATAGCTTGTAATTAACTCTTTTAAACACTTTTGAGTAGTAGTTATTACCTTTTAACTCAATTGGCATGTTAAGGACCCTTGCAATCGATTCTAATCAAATTGTGTTAAGTTTTGGTGTTTTGATAGCTTTTTGATCACCAAAGCAATCCAAGATTGAGGAGAGTTATTTGGAATCCATGGCAAAGCAATGGAAAGCTCAGAAACATGAAGAACTGAAGCTTTGAAGTCCTTTGCCATAAGCAAATCCGGAATGCAAAAAGGAGAGAAGCAAAGAGGAAAACAGAGTGAAGAAAACAGAGGACAGCAGCTGCAGTCTTCCTTCGCACTTTTGGAGCACTTCCCGAAGTCCATTTTCTACATGCTATATACCATTTCAAATCTCAGGAAGTCAAGAATCCAACGTTTCAAAGCGTGTATGATTTGGAGCTGAAATGAGGAAGTTACAGCCATTGGAAGCCAAGCACTCCAAGCTGAAGGAAGAATTTTGCACGGCTGCGAAATCACCCTTTTGTTGCGAAATGATTTCGCAGCCATTTTGCACAGTGCTGTGGAATTTCTCCTGAAGTTTCCCGATAGTTGTGCACTGACTCTTTAGATCTTTTCTTCTGATATTTTTGTGTCTAAATTTCCATTTTCTCCTTGTATTCAGCCACTCATGTAATTCCTTAGCTAGGAAGTATCCAAGGAAGGGTAAATTACCTTCCTATATAAACTCTCTTGTAAACACTAAAAAAGGGGACTCTCGGAGGAGCTTGTTCTAGGAGATCCATCATATAGATATCATATATAGAATCAACGAACAGAGCACTTGCTCTGTTTTTCTTATATCTTTTTGTTTTCTCGTTCTTTTTCTTTCTAAGCCAATCAAACTCTGAGGATTTTTCCTCAGAGGATGAGAGGCTAGGCTCTTCGTATCTTGGAGTGAGGAAAGCCGGGTATCTTGGAGTGATGCATAAATTGGAAGTTTTGTTGTTTTAGTTTTTAATGAAGAGAAAGTGTGACCTGTTAATGGTTTCTATATTTTTAGTTAACTTAAAATACCTTGGAGTCACCTGGGCCAACACTTGGTAAGGCAAGTGATCTCTATCCATGGAGATTCACTAGTTTACCCCTTGCGAACCTCTGGGAGGTGACTTGAAGGTAGGATTTTCTAGAATTGCCAACACTTGGTAAGCTTTTGGACTCCAAGGAGACATCCATTAGTTATCTCTTGCGAGCTTTTGACGGGTAATCCAAGGTTAAAGATCACCTTGAGTGGCAAGTGCTAGGTGAGAGGTATGAGCCATTGCAAGATGCATCAGTGAGAGGGATTTAGTGTTTGAACCCATTAATGGGAAGCATCTGTATAACACCGGTTGGAGAAGGAACTATATGTTAATTCTCTAATGCGAGGAAAAGAAACAAGTGACCAGAACTTTCCTTTTTGTATGAGGAATCTGAGCCTAGTGATCTGAAACTCCAAGAAACACTTTTCTTTGTAAGTAAAATCAGTTACTATTTTTGGTTAGTTTAAAACCAAACTGATTACTACCCAAAAGTGCCATTTTACACCTTTAAGTCATTATGTTTTAAGCACTTTTGTGTAGTAATTCTTCACCTTTATTCCAATTGGCATGTTAAGGACCTAGCAATGACCTCTAATCATATTTGTGGCTATTTTTAGTGTTTTGACATCTTTTTGGATCATTAAGACAAGCCAACCAAAGAAGAAAAGCAAAGAAAAGCAAAGAGAAGCAAGGAGGAAATCAGAGGACAGCAGCTGCAGTCTTCTTTGGTACTTTTGGAGCACTTCCCGAAGTCTATTTTCTACATGCTGTATACCGTTTCAAAGCTCAAGAAGTCAAGAATCCAACGCTTCAAACCATGTGTAATTTGGAGCTGAAACGAGGAAGTTATGGCCTTCGGAAGACAACTGCTCCAGGTGTGCGAAAATTTCGCACACCCCATGCGTGGTGCGAAATCTCCTCTGTTTTTGCCGACTCCACTTTAGATATTTTCTTAAGTATTTTTTGATGTAATTTCCTTTCTTCTCCTTGTAACAAGCCAATGAAAAGCTTTGCTTTTGTAAAAACTATATAAGGGGTGGAAATCACCTCTTGAAGACATGTAACACGGGTGTTAAGCTTAACACTTAGCAATATACAGAGCTCTCTCGTTTTCTATTTTCTCGTTACTATTTTCTTTTTCTTGGAAGCCAAACAACCTCTGAGGATGTTTTCTCAGAGGATGAGAGGCTAAACTCTTGGTTTCTTGGAGTGAAGGAAGCTAGGTGAAAAGTCCAGATGCAAAGGTGGAAAGTGCTCGTGCATTAAATACAGGTAGTTGAAGTTCATAAATGGCTTTTAAATCCAAAGTTTTGCTTTAAATCCCTTAGAATCACTTTGAATGGCCAATACATGGTAAGCTTCAGGTCTTTGTGGATGCTTATTGCTAGATCCATATTAGTCCATTAGTTATCATGTACGAGCCATTGGAAAGTGGTTCAAGGTGAAGACCTATATAGTGTCTAAAGCCATTAATGGACCTTGACTACCATTTCTATTGATTTTTATGGATTAAATCTTCATTGTTAAACCTATACCGGTTCGGGAAATAACTATAGGTTAAATCCCCAATGCGAGGAGAAAAATCCGGAATTTTCCACTTTGCATTCTAAACTTGATCCTAGCAATCCTTAGCTCCGAGAAACTTTCTTTCTTCCATTTTTAATTAGTTTATGTTAATTTAGGTTCAAACACTTTCAAAACAAATTTTATTTTCTTTTAAACTTTAAGTTTTTGATAAAGGAAATCATTGAATCCAATTTCTAATCTCGAGTATATCACTGGTAGAATGAAAACCCATCCCAGAGTTTGACCCTAGAGCCACTATACTATAGTAGCTTTGCTACACTAGTATGAGGTCATAGGTTTTATAAATGTTTTTGATTAAATGACCCGACTGGATCATCTTGCGCGAATCACAAACCTTTTTCATTCAAACATCTTTATGTTTTCTTTTAAAGCTAACCTTGAAATGAAAAGGCACCAATTCAGCTTTGAATTAATATCATTTGCAAAGTGAAAACCCATCCCAGTGAATGATCCTAGAGCCACTATGCTATAGTAGCTTTGTCTTTGCTACCCTAGTATATGGTGTAATAGGTTATAAATTTTGTTGATTACTCCCTCAATCAAGGAGCACTAGCTGGACACGAATCGATTGAGACACCAATTAGGCATGAATCAACATACCTAGAAGAGAATAAACAATGCCCTATTGTTATATCTTCATCTCTTACTACTCCTCAGGAGATGTGTCTACTTGAAGTTCTCAAGAGGTGTAAGAAAGCAATAGGATGGCAAATATCTGACTTGAAAGGCATCAGTGCTTTGGTTTGTACACATCATATATACATGGAAGAAGAAGCTAAACCAATTCATCAACCTCAAAGAAGATTGAATCCTCATTTGCAAGAGGTGGTGCAAGCTGAGGTCCTGAAGCTACTTCAAGCAGGTATTATCTACCCCATATCCGACAGCCCTTGGGTGAGTCTTACTCAAGTGGTACCAAAAAAGTCAGGGATTACAATGGTTCAAAATGAAAAGGGAGAAGAAGTTGCTACACACCTCACTTCAGGTTGGAGGGTGTGTATTGACTATAGAAAATTGAATGTTGTGACAAGGAAGGATCATTTTCCATTGCCATTTATTGATCAAGTGTTGGAGAGAGTCTCTGGCCATCCTTTCTATTGTTTCTCGGACTACTACTCCAGGTATTTTCAAATTGAAATTGATGTTGAAGATCAGGAGAAGACCACTTTCACATGTCCATTTGGAACATATGCCTACAGAAGAATGCCTTTTGGTTTATGTAATGCACCTGCTACATTCCAAAGATGTATGCTAAGTATCTTCAGTGATATGGTGGAGCAAATTATGAAGGTTTTCATGGATGATATCACCATATATGGAAGTACATTTGAAGAATGCTTAGTTAACTTAGAAGCGGTTCTGAACAGATGCATTGAAAAGGACTTGCTGCTCAATTGGGAGAAATGTCATTTTATGGTACAACAAGGAATTGTCCTTGGCCATATCATCTCCAAGAAAGGCATTGAAGTTGATAAAGCAAAGGTGGAACTTATTGTCAAATTGCCATCCCCAATAAATGTAAAAGGAGTAAGGCGATTCCTTGGCTATGCAGGGTTCTACAAGAGGTTTATAAAAGATTTCTCTAAGCTTTCAAAGCCTCTTTGTTGTTTCAGCTTTTAATGAAGAGAAAGCGTGACCCGTTAATGGTTTATATGTTTTTAGTGAACTTAAAACGCCTTTAAATAACCTGGGCCAACACTTGGTAAGGCAAGTGATCTCTGTCCATTGAGATGCACTAGTTTATCTCTTGTGAGCCTTTGGGAGGTGGTTTGAAGGTAGGATTTTCTAGAATAGCCAACACTTGGTAAGCTTTTGGACTCCAAGGAAACATCCATTAGTTATCTTTTGCGAGCTTGTGAATGGAAATCCAAGGTTAATGATCACCTTGAATGGTAAATGCTAGGTGAGAGCCATGAGCCATTGCAAGATGAATCAGTGAGAGGGATTTAGTGTTTGAATCCATAAAAGGGAAGCATCTACACCACACCGGTTAGAGAAATAACTATATGTTAATTCTCCAATGCAAGGAAAAGATTCAAGTGACCGGAACTCCGTTTTTGTATTAGGAGCCTAACCTCAGTGATCCTAAAACTCCAAGAAATAGTTTTCTTTATAAGTAATTTCCATTACTTTATTTTTAGTTAGCTTAAAACCAATCCTTTTTAAACTAAAGTTTATGTTTTCTTTTAAAGCTAACCTTGAAATGAAAAAACATCAATTCAACTTTGAATTATTATCAACTATAAGTTGAAAACCCTTCCCAGTGAACAATCCTAAAGCCACTATGCTATACTAGTTGAGGCTATCATAGTACATGGTGATATAGGTTATAAATTTTGTTGATTACTCCTGTCTGAGGACCAAAACCAAGGTACACCAGTTGGGCACGGAATCAGTAACTGAAATTACTAATAAAGAAAAGTGTTTCTTGGAGTTTTAGGATCACTAGGGTCAGGCTCCTAATACAAAAATAGAGTTCCGGTCACTTGAATCTTTTCCTCGCATTGGAGAATTAACATATAGTTATTTCTCTAACCGATGTGGTACAGATGCTTCCCTTTTATGGATTCAAACACTAAATCCCTCTCACTGATTCATCTTGCTGTGGTTCCCTAAGACTTTCCTTCACCTCTTTTGCAATTCCTCATAAATTTGATCATTAAAAAAGTCTAAGTTACATCAAAATAACATGAATTAAGACTAAGATTAAAATCAAAACAATTAATAAAGCTCTTAAATTAGCAAAATTAAACAAAAATATGGACTTTGGCAAGACCAAGTCCATCTAACCCCTTTCTGATTAGGATTTATGTGGCTCAAGGAAGTTGACTTCCTCCTTATCTTGATTGAATGGCCAGATGAATGGTTTGAGACGATGGCCATTGACTTTAAAGGTGTCTGTGCTGTTGGAATTCAGTAATTCCACCACTCCATTGAAATGCACTTGGTGAATAATGAAAGGGCCTATCCACCTACACTTCAACTTCCCAGGAAAGATATGGAGCCTTGAGTCATAGAGTAAGACTCTTTGTCCTTTTTGAAATTCTTTATTGGAGATTAACTGATCATGCCACCTCTTCATCCTCTGTTTTGCAACTTTGGAATTGATGTAGGCATCATTTCTTAATTTCTCCATCTCATTAAGGTCTAAGCACCTTTTTGCCCCGGCTCTGATCAAGTCCATGTTTACCTTCTTGATTGCCCACCAAGCCTTATATTCAACTTCCACAGGGAGATGACATGCTTTGCCATAGACTAGGCGATAAGGAGACATGCCAAGAATAGTCTTATAAGCTATTCTATATGCCCATAGTGAATCATGGAGCTTAATAGACCAATCTTTTCTGCTTATGTTCACCACCTTCATCAATATATTCTTGATTTCCCTGTTTGCTAGCTCAACTTGCCTGGAAGTCTGAGGGTGATAAGGTGTAGGTACCTTATGCTTCACCCCATACTTGGCTAATAGGGTTTCAAAAGGCTTGTTGCAAAAATGAGTACCTCCATCACTGATTATGGCCTTGGGCACCCCAAATCTTGAGAAGATGTTCTCTTAAAGAAACCTGAGAACCACCCTGTGATCATTGTGTTTACAGGGGATTGCCTCAACCCATTTAGAAACATAGTCTACTCCTACCAAAATATAAGGGTTACCAAAAGACATTGGGAAAGGTCCCATGAAGTCAATGCCCCAAACATCAAAGAGATCAACTATTAGAATGGGATTCATAGGCATTTGATTTCTTCGTGTAAGCTTCCCGAGCCTTTGACATCTACCATAGCTCCTACACATGGTGTGGGCATCTTTGAAGAGTGATGGCCAACTAAACCCTTATTGCAACACCTTCATGGCTATTTTCTGGGAGGCAAAGTGGCCTCCACATGCACTCTCATGGAAATGACTAAGGATTCCTTGTTGCTCTTCTTCAGGGACACACTTCCTTATTATTTGATCTGCACAATACTTGAAAAGGAAAGGTTCTTCCCAATAATAGGCATGAATCTTTGCAAAGAAGTGCTTCCTGTCTTATGCTTTCCACTCACTTGGAACTTCACTAGTAACTAGATAATTAGCAATATGAGCATACCAAGGAGTTTTTTCAAGCAACATAAGTGATTCCTCTAGAAAGTCATCATTAATAGGTAAGACATGGGAATTGTGTGTTATAGCCAACCTTGAAAGGTGGTCAGCTACCACATTCTCTACTCCTTTCTTATCTCTAATTTGGAGATTGAACTCTTGTAGTAAGAGAATCCATCTAATCAACCTTGCTTTTGCATCTTGCTTTGTCAATAAATACTTCAAGGTTGAATGGTCAGTGAAAACAATGATGAAAGACCCTACTAGATAAGCATGAAACTTGTCTAAGGCAAACACTACAGCTAAGAATTCTTTCTCTATGGTTGTGTAGTTCCTTTGAGTTTTGTTCAATGTCTTACTTGCATAGTAGATCACATAGGGCTTTCCATCTTCTCTTTGGCTAAGCACGACTCCTATAGCAAAGTCACCGGCATCACACATCACTTCAAAAGGTAGTTGCCAGTTAGGAGCCCTCACTATTGGAGCGGTTGTCAAAAATTGCTTCAGTTGATCAAAACTCCTTTGACATCTCTCATTCCATACAAATTTAGCATCCTTAGCCAATAATTCACAAAGAGGCTTTGAAAGCTTAGAGAAATCTTTTATAAACCTCCTATAGAATCCTGCATGGCCAAGGAACTTGCTTTATCAACTTCAATGCCTTTCTCGGAGATGATATGGCCAAGGACAATTCCTTGTTGTACCATAAAATAACATTTCTCTCAATTGAGCACCAAGTCCTTTTCAATGCATGATTCATGCCTAATTGGTGTCTCAGCTGATTCGTGTCCAGCTGGTGCTCCTTGATTGAGGGAGTAATCAACAAAATTTATAACCTATTACACCATGAACTAGGGTAGCAAAGACAAAGCTACTATAGCATAGTGGCTCTAGGATCGTTCACTGGGATGGGTTTTCTCTTCACAATTGATATTAATTCAAAGCTGAATTGGTGCCTTTTCATTTCAAGGTTAGCTTTAAAAGAAAACATAAAGATGTTTGAAATAAAAAGGTTTGGTTTTAAACTAACCAAAAATAGTAACTGATTTTACTTACAAAGAAAAGTGTTTCTTGGAGTTTCAGATCACTGGGCTTAGATTCCTCCTACAAAAAGGGAGTTCCGGTCACTTGTTTCTTTTCCTCGCATTAGAGAATTAACATATAGTTCCTTCTCCAACCGGTGTTGTACAGATGCTTCCCATTAATGGGTTCAAACACTAAATCCCTCTCACTGATGCATCTTGCAATGGCTCATACCTCTCACCTAGCACTTGCCATTCAAGGTGATCTTTAACCTTGGATTACCCGTCAAAAGCTCGCAAGAGATAACTAATGGATGTCTCCTTGGAGTCCAAAAGCTTACCAAGTGTTGGCAATTCTAGAAAATCCTACCTTCAAGTCACCTCCCAAAGGCTCGCAAGGGGTAAACTAGTGCATCTCCATGGACGGAGATCACTTGCCATACCAAGTGTTGGCCCAGGTGATTTAAAGGCGTTTTAAGTTAACTAAAAAGATAAAAACCATTAACGGGTCACACTTTCTCTTCATTAAAAACTAAAACAACAAAACTTCCAATTTATGCATGTGGAAACTTACCCGGTTACCTTCACTCCAAGAGATGAAGAGCCTAGCCTCTCATCCTCTGAGGAAAAATCCTCAGAGTTTGATTGGCTAGAAAGAAAACTAACGAGAAAAAAAAAATATATATATGAAAAACAGAGCAAGTGCTCTGTATTTTACTTCCTTGCAAATTTGTACAAAGGATGCTCTATCGTCCAACCGTCCCGAGAACAAGCTCCCGAGAGTTATATATATAGAAAATTACAAAACAAAATATCTGAGGTTATTCACCCCTTTTCCAAACTTAATAACTAAGGAATCCTATAATTGGTGGGTTACAAGGAGAATTTGGGGATTTAGACAACAAAAATATGAAGAAAAATATCTCCAAGTGTCGGTTACAAATATCGGGAAGCGGTAAGGACCATTTCGCAGGTGAAAATGAGGTTTGCGAGATTTCGCAGATGTACAAAAAGGGCTGCGAAATTACTTCGCAGCAACCAGTTGATTTCGCACCGCTGCGAAATTGGCTTTCATCTTGCGGTGTTTGGCTTCCATCGCGTCGTGAAATTTCAGAGGGGAATCCACAGCACTGTGCAAAAAGGCTGTGAAATCATTCCGCAACAAAAGGGTGATTTCGCAGCCGTGCAAAATTCTTCCTTCAGCTTGGAGTGATTGGCTTCCAATGGCTGTAACTTCCTCATTTCAGCTCCAAATCGTACACGGTTTGAAGAGTTGGATTCTTGACTTCCTGAGATTTGAAATGGTATATAGAATGTAGAAAATGGACTTCAGGAAGTGCTCCAAAAGTGTGAAAGAAGATTGCAGCTGCTGTCCTCTATTTTCCTCTTTGCTTCTCTCCTTGCATTCCGGATTTGCTTATGGCAAAGGACTTAAAAGCTTTGGCTCTTCATGTTTCTGAGCTCTTCATTGCTTTGCCATGGATTCCAAATAACTCTCCTCAATCTTGGATTGCTTTGGTGATCAAATTACTAACAAAAACACCAAAACTTACACAATTTGATTAGAATTGATTGCAAGGGTCCTTAACATGTTAATTGGGTTAAAAGGCAATAACTACTACTCAAAAGTGTTTAAAAGAGCTAATTACAAGCTATCAAATAGCACTTTTTGAGTAGTAATCAATGCATCTATTCAGAATCGCTTCCAAGTTGACTAAGCATTCTTCAAATGTACCTCCATATATGGTGATGTCATCCATGAAAACCTCCATAATTTGCTCCACCATATCACTGAAGATACTTAGCATACATCATTGGAATGTTGCAGGTGCATTACATAAACCAAAAGGTATTCTTCTGTTGGCATATATTCCAAATGGACATGTGAAAGTGGTTTTCTCCTGATCTTCAACATCGATTTCAATTTGAAAATACCTGGAGTAGCCGTCCAACAAACAATAGAAAGGATGGCCAAAGACTCTCTCCAACACTTGATCAATAAATGGCAATGGAAAATGATCATTCCTTGTCACAACATTCAATTTTCAATAATCAATACACACCCTCCAACCAAAAGTGAGGCGTGTAACAACTTCTTCTCCCTTTTCATTTTGGACCACCGTGATTCCTGACTTCTTTGGTACCACTTGAGTAGGACCCACCCAAGGGCTAACGGATATGGGGTAGATAATACCTGCTTGAAGTAGCTTTAGAACCTTAGCTCACACCACATCTTGCAAATGAGGATTCAATCTTCTTTGAGGTTTGCGAATTGGTTTAGCTTCTTCTTCCATGTATATATGATGTGTACATACCAAAAGACTAATGCCTTTCAAGTCAGATATTTTCCATCCTATTGCTTTCTTACACCTCTTGAGAACTTCAAGTACACAAATCTCCCGAGGAATAGTAAGAGATGAAGATATAACAACAGGGCATTGTTTATTCTCCTCTAGGTATGTATATTTCAACTCTGTGGGCAGAGGCTTCAGATTGAGCTTTGGGATCTCTTCTTTAGCAGCTTCTTGTGCCTCCTCTTTATTAAACATAGGTAGAATTTCTTCTCTCCTCCTCCAACCTTGTAGAGCGGCAAGCACATCAAAGGGTTTAGGCAACCATTCTTCAAGATCCCTAAGACTGTCAGTCAACTTGTCTTGCATTTTCTGATTACAATGCTCCTTTACTAGAGTGTCAATAATGCACACCTCTTCTGGACCTTCTTCTTCTTCTAGAGTGATTAGCTTTTTGGACATATAGAAGATATTGAGCTCCAATGTCATGTTGCCAAACGTGAGTTACATAAGTCCATTCCTACAATTTATGATTGCATTTGATGTAGCAAGGAATGACCTTCCAAGGATGATAGGAATATAATTAGTTTTCTTGACAATTGGGTCTGTGTCAAGAACAACAAAGTCTACTGGATAGTAGAAATTATCAACTTGAACTAAGACATCTTCAATTATCCCCCTTGGAATTTTCACTGATCTATCTGCTAGAGATAGAGTGATTGATGTTGACTTCAATTCACCAAGTCCTAATTGCTTGTAGACAGAGTATGGTAGCAAATTCACACTTGCTCCCAAGTTTAACAAATCTTTCTCCACTACAGTTCCTCCAATCATGACTAAGATGGTAGGGCAACCCGGATCTTTGTACTTCAAAGGAGACTTGCATTGTATGATAGCACTTACTTGCTCAGTTAAGAAGGCTTTCTTATTCACATTCAACCCTCTTTTGATAGTACACAAGTCCTTCAGGAATTTTTCATATGTTGGAACTTGTTTAATCATATCCAGCAATGGGATATTGACTTTCACTTGTCTCAATACTTCAAGAATTTATGATGCATTTCTGATCCCCTTTTTCCCATGCAAAGCTTGAGGAAAAGGTGGAGGTGTGTGTTTCTTCATCACATCTCCTTTGATAAGTACTTTCTCCAGATTTGCATTCACTGTTGAATCATGGTCCTCTTTCCCTTCACTGGTATCTTTCTTCTTTCTTTTGATTTCCTCCCTTTTCCCTGTCTCCTCTTCTTCTTCCTCTTCAACATGTGGCTTGGGTGTTGGCATCTCAACCTTTTTACCACTCCTTAGAGTGATCAAGGCTTTAACATCTCTCACCTATGAAGACTCTCCTTCATGAGTTTCCACTTCATGGATACCCTTGGGGTTTTGGTGAGGTTGAGAAGGAAATCTACCCTTCTCTTGCATTGTATTCAGGTTAGTGAGCCTTGAGATTGAGTATTGGAGATTATCTATCTTCTGAGATAAGTCATTTTGCATCTCATCCATCCTTTTATTCAATGTATTCTCTACACTTTCAATTCTTTGACTGAGTTAAGCATTGATGGATTTTTTATCTCCAACAAAATCTCCCACAACCTTGCTTAGATTCACTATTGCTTGTTCAAGATTTGAAGCTTGTTGAGATGGTTGAGCTGGTTGTGTATACTGAGGTGCTCTTGGCTACCAGGAGAAATTTGGATGGTTCCTCCAATTTGAGTTCTAAGTATTTCCATACGAAGCATTGTTGTTGGGTTTGAATTGTCCAATGACATTTGCTTGATCTCCAAACATTTCCCTAGCTACTGGAATTGTAGGGCACTCCTCCACCAAGTGCTCATAAGATTGACAAATAGGACATGGCTTGACTTGCACTGGTGTTTTAGCAACAGCTTGCACTTCATGTATCTTTTTCAGTTCTAGCTCCTTCAATCTTCTTGTCATAGCCGCAAACTTTGCTTTCATATCAACATCTTCATTCAAGGTGTACATCCTAGCCTTAGCATTAAAGGCATTTGGTTGAGACTTTGTCTTTCCCACTTCTCCTTTGTTCGGTTCATCCCATCCCCATGATACTTCAGCCACATAACTCAAGAAATCCATGGCTTCCTCCGGATTCTTGCTCATGAAATCTCCTCCACACATTGTCTCGAGGAGTTGCTTCATTGAGGAAGACATCCAATCATAAAAGTAACTCACCAATAGCCATGTATCAAAACCATGGTGAGGACAAGCATTGATGGCTTCCATGTATCTTTCCCAACACTCATAGAATTTCTCACTCTCTTTAGCTGAGAAGTTTGAAATTTTCCTTTTCAAGCCATTTGTTCTATGAGTAGGAAAAAATTTCTTGAGGAATTCAGCTTGCAAATCAGTCCAAGTCTGGATACTCTTTGGCCTTAAAGAATTAAGCCAGATCTTGACCTTATCCTTTAAAGTAAAAGGAAATAGCTTTAGCCTCATCAAGTCGATTGAAGCTCCTCCTTCTTGAAATGTATTACAAACATCTTCAAATTCCTTGATATGGGCATAGGGATTCTCACTTTCCATCCCATGGAAAGTAGGTAGAAGTGGAACAATATGCGGTCTAATTACTAGCTGCTCTGTGGGGGGCACTATACATGATGGTGCACTCATACGAGGTGGATGCATGCGGTCCCTCATTGATTTGAATGCATTGGGATTGTCCTGGTGACAATGGTGACTATGCTGATCTTCAAGTGTAGCTTCCATGATGTTCAAGCTCAATTCCAATTCCTTGTTATGAGGTGGTTCAAGTTTCACAAACCTTCCTCCACTGTCTCGTATCCAATTTGGCATACACAACTAGTATCAACTGTAATAAAGATAAAAATAAAAGAAAACAAAAGAAAACAATACTACAAAAAGAAAAAGATTAACTAAAACTAAATTAAAAGATATGTTAAAATATGAACAAGTAAAAGAAATGATTTAAAAAGTTATTAACATGAAAGAAAAATCACCAAACTTGTGATGAAAATCATAGTGAAGTTGGCACCTTCCCCGGCAACGGCGCCATTTGATTCTTGCCCAGCTGGTGTACCTTGATTTTTGGTCCTTAGACAAGAGTAATCAACAAAATTTATAACCTATATCACCATGTACTAGGATAGCCTCAGCTAGCATAGCATAGTGGCTCTAGGATCGTTCACTGGGAAGGGTTTTCAACTTACTACTGGTATTAATTCAAAGTTGAATTGGTGCTTTTTTATTTCAAGGTTAGCTTTAAAAGAAAACATAATCTTTGGTTGAAAAAGGATTGGTTTTAAGCTAATAAAAAATAATAGTAACTGAAATTACTAATAAAGAAAAGTGTTTCTTAGAGTTTTAGGATCACTAGGGCCAGGCTCCTAATACAAAAATAGATTCCAATTTCTTTAACCGGTGTGGTACAGATGCTTCCCTTTTATGGATTCAAACACTAAATCCCTCTCAGTAATTCATCTTGCCATGGCTCGTGCCTCTCACCTAGCATTTACAATTCAAGGTGATCCTTAACCTTGGATTTCCCTTGAAAAGCTCATAAGAGATAACTAATGGATGTCTCATTGGAGTCCAAAAGCTTACCAAGTGTTGGCTATTCTAGAAAATCCTACCTTCAAACCACCTCCCAAAGGCTCGCAAGAGATAAACTAGTGGATCTCAATGGACGGAGACCACTTGCCTTACCAAATGTTGGCCCAGGTGATTTAAAGGCGTTTTAAGTTAACTAAAAACATAGAAACCATTAACGGGTCACACTTTCTCTTCATTGAAAGCTGAAACAACAAAACTTTCAATTTTTGCATTCCGCACCTTACCCAACTTCCTTAACTCTAAGAGACAAAAAGCCTAGCCACTCATTCTCTAAGGAAACATCCTCAGAGCTTGTTTGGCTAGTAAGAAAAATACAATCAAAGCGAGTAGGTAAGGCAGAGCAAGGCTCAATGTATTACTTCCTTCAAAACTATACAAAAAGTGGTATCTGAGAACAAGCTGCTGAGATATCTCTATAAAGAAAATTACAAACTATATATATGAGGTTATTCACCCTTTGTTCTTACTTATTAACTAAGGAATCCTATGATTGGTGGATTATAAGGAGAGAATGGGGATTTAAACAACAAATATCTGAAGAAAAAAATCTAAAAGAGTCAGTGGAAAATATCTGGAAGCACTCAGGTGGATTTTGCAGGCATGCAAGATGGGCTGCGAAATTTCGCAAGCTGAAAGTTTCCATTTTGCAGCCAAAGGCTGATTTCGCAGCTGTGAAATTAGCCTTTAGCTTGGTGCGATTGGATTCCAATGACTATAACTTCTTCATTTTAGCTCCGATTCGCATACTATTTAAAGCATTGGATTTCTGACTTCCCAAGCTTCGAAATGAAATAGACTCCAAGAAGTAGTCAAAATGTGTCAAAGAGTTGTTGTCCTCTTGAATTCTTCATGTTAGATTTCTCTCTTTGCTTTCCCTCCTTGCATTCATGATTTGATTTTGGCAAAGGACTATAGAGCTTCAAAGCTTGGGTTCTTCATGTAAATGAGCTTCCAATTTCTTTGCCATGGATTCTATAGAACTCTCCCTCATCTTAGATTGCTTTGGTGATCAAAAAGCTATCAAAAACACCAAAACTTAACACAATTTGATTAGAAATGATTGCAAAGGTCCTTAACATGCCAATTGAGTTAAAAGGTAATAACTATTACTCAAAAGTGTTTAAAAGAGTTAATTACAAGCTACAAAATAACACTTTTTAAGTAGTAATCAACTTCCTATGGGTCATGAGCTTAGGGCTATAAATGCTATCAACAGGTCAAGGTTTAGGATGACATAATGACTAGAGGTCATGAGCTAAGGGCTATAGATACTGTGAACATCTCAAGGCTGTGGTTGACATGAATGACTCTAGGTCATGAGCTCAAGGCTTTAAATGCTATGAACAACATAGGATTATCGATGAAAAATTCCCCTCTGAGTCGTGAGCTCAGGGCTTTAGATGTCATGAACAACTCTCGATTGTAGTTGACATGAATGACTCTGAGGCATGAGTTATTGGCTCTAGGTGCTATGAACAACTTAGGGTTATCGATGACACGAAAGACTCCAAGTCGTGAACTCTATTCTATGAGCAACTTAGGGTTGTGGATGACATGGATGACTCTAGGTGATGAGCTCAAGGCCTCAGATGTAATGAACAACTCTAGGTTGTGGTTCACATGAAAGACTCTGGGTCATGAGCTTAGCGCTCCAGATGCTATGAACAACTCATGGTTGTGGTTGATGTGAATGACTTTGGGTCATAAGCTTAGGGCTCTAGATGCTATGAATAGATCTAGGATGTGGTTGACATGAACGACTCCAGGTTATGAGATTAGGGCTTTAGATGCTATTAATAGCTCAGGGTTGTGGATGACATGAGTTATTTTGGTTTATTAGCTTAAAGCACTAGTTACTATGAACAACTTTGGTTTGTGGTTTAGATGAACGACTTCAAGTTATGAGCTCAGGTTTCTTAATGCTAATGTATGACTCAAGGTTATGGATAACATGAGCTACTCTG
Organism: Vitis riparia; assembly: GCF_004353265.1. NCBI lineage: Eukaryota > Viridiplantae > Streptophyta > Magnoliopsida > Vitales > Vitaceae > Vitis > Vitis riparia. The sequence goes on from NC_048439.1 coordinate 14,727,815, forward strand.
GATCGTGAGCTCACGACTCTAAATACTATGAACAACTCAGGGTTGGGGATTACATGAGCTCCTCTATGTCATAAGCTCAAAGCTCTATATGATATAAATAGCTTTAGGCTATAATTGACATCAAAGACTCTGGGTCATGAGTTTAAGGCTCTAGATGCTATGAACAACTTAAGGCTCTAGATGCTATGAATAGCTCAAGACTGTCGATGATATGAAAGTCTTCAAGTCATTAGCTTAGGACTTTAAATGCTTTAAATAGCTCAAGATTGTGGATGACATGAACGACTCTCAGTTGTAAGATTAAGTCTCTAGATGTTATAAACATCTCTAGGTTATAGATGACATGAACAACTCTGAGTCATGAGCTTAGGGCTCTAGATGCTATGAATAGCTTTAGGTTGGGGTTGACATGAATAATTCTGAGTGGTGAGCTTAGGGCTTTAGATGCTATAAGTAACTCAAGGCTATGAATCACATGAGGTACTTTGGTTTGTCAGCTCAAGGCACTACATGCTATGAATAACTCTAGGCTGTGGTTGACATGAACAACTCTAGGCCATGAGGTCAGGGATCTTAATGCTATGAACAACTCAAGGTTGTGGACAACATGAGCTACTCTGAGTCATGAGCTCAAGGCTTTAGATATAATGAACAACTCAGGGTTATGGATGACTTAAGCCCCTTTAGGTTATAAGCTCAAGGCTCTAGATCTTATGAACAACTTTGGGTTGTGGTTGACATAAATGACTTCGGGTTATGAGCTCAAGGTCATAGATGCTATGAACAGGTCATGCTTGTCGATAATGTGAAAGTCTCTAGGTTGTGAGCTTAGGGCTCCAGATGCAATGAACATATCAGGCTGTGGATGGCATGAATGATTATGTGTCATAAACTCAAGCCTCTAAATGTTATGAACCGCTTTGGTCTGTGGATGACATGAACGACATAGGGTTATGAGCTTAGTGCTCTAGATACTATGAACAATTTGGGGTTGTGGTTGACATGAAAGACTCTAGGTCATGAGTTGAAGCCTCTAAGCATTATGAACAAATTAGGGCTCTGTATGACATGAATGACATTGGGTCATGAGCTTAGGGATCTAGATACTATGAATAGCTCAGAGATGTTGTTAACATGAACGACTCCAAGTCGTAAGCTCAGAACTCTAGATGTTATCAACTACTTAGGGGTGTGCATTGGATAATCTACTCTAGGTCATGAGCTTTGGGCTCTAGAAGCCATAAAAAACTTAATGCTTTAGATTTCATGATCACCTTAGGGTTGTGGATGACATATGCTACTCCAGGTTATCTGCTCGGGCCTTTGGATGCTATGAATAACCAAGAGTTCTGAGTGATATGAATGACTCATGATCACATGAGCTTAGGGCTTTAGATGTTATGAACAACTAAGAGTTCTGGATGATAAGAATGACTCGGGATCCCATAAGCTTGGGCCTCTAGATTCTATAAATCCCTCAGGAGGTAGATGATATTCATGATTTTGCATCATGAGCTCAAGCCTCTTTACGCTTTGAATAACTTAGGGTTGTGGATGACATGAACGACTCCGGGAAGTGTGTCTAAGCCTCTAGATACTTTGAACACCTTAAGGTTGTGGTTGGCATGAAAGACTCTAGGTCATGAGCTTAAGGCTATAGAAGTTATAAATAGATCAGACTTGTACATGATATAAACGACTTAGGGTCCCATGATCTTAATCCTCTAGATGCTATGAACCGCTTTGGGATATAGATGATATGAACAATTCTACATCATGAGCTTAAGCCACTGGTGCTATGAACAACTTAGGGTCATGGATGACATGAACGACTCTATGTCGTGAACTCGGGGCTTTAGACAACCATATGAACAACTTTAGGTCATAAGCTCACGACTTTAGATTCTATGAATTGCTCAGGGGTGTGGATGTGATGAGCTACTTCGGGTTATGATCTCAGGGCTTTGGATGGTACAAACTACTTAAAGCTCTGAATGCTATGAAAAGCTTAGTGTTGTGGATGACATGAATGACTCTGGGAAGTGAGCTTAAGGCTCTAAATGCTATGAATAGCTTTAGGTTGTGGTTGGCATGAATGACTCCAGGTCATGAGCTTAGGGCTCTAGATGGTGTGAAAAGCTTAAGGCTCTGGTTGACATGAATGACTATAGGTCATGAGCACAAGGCTTTAGATGCTTTGAAATGCTTAGAGTTGTGGATGATAAGAACGATTGAGGATGTTGCAAGCTTAGACCTCTATATGCTATGAATCGCTCAGGGTAGTGGATGATATTAATGATTCTACGTCATGAACTCAAACCTCTAGATGTTATGAATAGCTCAGGGTTGTGGGTGACATGAACAACTCCAGGTCATGAGCTCGAGTGTTTAGATGCCATGAATAGCTCCAAATTATGGTTGGCATGTGATGCGACTCATGGTAGCTTAGCTTTAAAGGCGTATCAACAAAATTTATACCTTAGATACTATTACTAAAGTAGCCAAGCTACTATAGCATAGTGGTTCTAGGATCGTTCACTGGGAAGGGTTTTCGCAAACACAAGTGATATTCAAATTAGGAAAATAGGTGATTTTCTTATGGATGTTAGCTTTAAAAGAAAATGTAAATGGTTTAGAAAGATTTAAACTAATTTAAGCTAACATTAAAGACTAAAATGAAAGGGTGTAAAAACAAGCTTCTCAAAGATAGGATAGCTATGCTCCGGCTCTTATGCAAATTGGAAATCTCAGGATAGGCTCCTCGCGTTGGGGTTGCAACTATGGTGATGCTTGCTTCCCGAACCGGTATGGATTTAGCAAATCAAGTTTTAATCCTTTAAAATGGCAAAACAGATGGTAGTGAATTTCATCAATGGTTATTCACTTCAGACTTCCTTTGAATGGCTCGTAAGAGATAACTAATGGTCTAAAGCCAAAAGCTTACCAAATATTGGCAACTCAAAGTCATTCCGGGTGATAAACTCACCTTTCAATGGCCATTGAAATTGGTTCTAATGGATTAATGCAAAACTTGGAATTGAAAACCTCACCTTCCAATAGCTCGTAGGAGATAACTAATGGATAGAAATCCAAAAGCTTATCAAGTATTGGCCATTGGAAGTTGTCCAATGGAAATAAAAACTAAACTTTGCATTAATGAACCATTAATGAAAAATGACTACCTTACCTTCCGGGTGCAAGAAATTTCCATGGGAATGCATCCAAGCCATCACATAACATCCATACTTTGAGAAACTTAAAAGGTTAGCCTCTCATCCTTGGGGATTTCATCCACCAAGGATGTTTGGCTACTAAGAAAATAAGAAAGAAAAGAGAAGGAGAAACAGAGCAAGGCTCTGTGGTATATTTCAATATATATGGGTATATTACATAAATTTCTCCATATGTTTCAACGGATGCAAAGGAGTTTATATAGAGAAGCTTTTCCATCCTTCCTAGCTAAGAAATCTTATGATTGGTGGATTACAAGGAGAAGAATGGAAATTTATACAAAAATATCTAAAAAGAAAAGATCTCGTGTGGAGTCGGCAAAATAGGGGAGGTTTCGCACAGGGGTGCGAAATTCGCACACCATTCAGAGGAGATTTCGCACACCATTCAGAAGGTGTGCGAAATTTTCGCATACCTGGAGCAGTTTTCTTCCGAAGGTCATAACTTCCTCGTTTCAGCTCCAAATCGTGCACGGTTTGAAGCGTTGGATTCTTGACTTCTTGAGCTTTAAAATGATATATAGAATGTAAAAAATGGACTTCGGGAAGTGCTCCAAAAGTGCCAAAGAACACTGCAGCTGCTGACCTCAGATTTCCTCCTTGCTTCTCTTTGCTTCTCTTTTTGCTTTTCTTTGCTTCTCTTTGCTTTTCTTTGCTTTTCTTTGCTTTTCTTCTTTGGTTGGCTTGTCTAAGTAGCTCCTCCATCATTTGGCATGCTTGAATTGATTCTTAAGCTGATATAAACATGTAAACTTGCCACAAAATGGTTAAAACCAATTACTAAGGACCTTAATGAATTAATTGGGTTAAATGAATATGATTACTACCCAAAGGTGCTTAAAACCATTATAATTAGGTCTACAAAATAGCACTTTTTGGTAGTAATCACACCCCCCAACCGACTCATTGCTAGTCCCTTAGCAATGGAGGAGATAAAAACTAAGTAAACTATAATAATATACAGAAAAGGAATCATGCAAATCACTCCAAAAAATGATATGAGTGGCATGATGGACATCCATGGATTAATAAAGATGTGAAACTCAACCTATAATAAGAGTTGTCAAAGCATTTACTTGATCATAGAGTACAAAGAATGGATATTATGCAAGTTTAAGCATCAAAAGAATTTCCACTCTCAAAAGATCCAAATCAAATTCTTCCACTAAAAGCTAAGTGTTAATGTGATTAGCTTCCGAGTATAGTATGGATAACTATCATCTCCCCCCAACCTAAGTCTTTCTTTAAGCTTAGCAAAATTAACCATCTCTTGATAGGCTAGGAACGCACCTCTTATTCACAATTCTTTTCACTTACTAAACTTAACCAATTCACCCATGTAACAAGCAGAGGATCGGTGACTCCCAACCAATAAAGGCTTAGGGCACCAGGCTTTAAAGGCTTTCGCCACCCCTACGGACCATGCTCAGGTTTCAAGGCAAGCAAAGAAGTTTATTCTATATATATATATTTTTTTCTTTTTCTTTTTTCTATTTTTTCAAAGACTCATTGGTCTTTATGAGGTGTCCCAACACTATTAAAGAGAGGTTAAAGGTGTCAAATTATGATTTCTCAAGCTTAGAGGGTGAGATAGTTTCACATCTTATAACCGGAATCTAATGTATGTGTGTGCGAATAGCTTAAGGTGGAAGAGATAAGTTTGCATGCAATGGGAGTTTCAATAATTCATCAACTTTTAGAAGAGCATAATACAAACTCTAAGACTCATGTAATCAAGTTGAAACTCGACTTTTCTCATTTAATTTTGAGAGTTAATCCTTAATATCCATGGAGAGTAGAATAAAAACTTAAAAAAAAATTAAAATTAAGCAAAAAACAACTAAATTACCAAAATAACTTAGCATTAATAACAATACTTCCTTCCTCAACTCTCCCCCCAACCAAGCTGAACATTGTCCTCAATGTGACAAAGCGATTAAAAAATAGGGAGGAAGTGGTACCTCTTGAGTAATATGAAGTATGAGTCATGTAGGAGAAACCACATGTTTCAAAGAAAACATAAGAGTTAGTGAGTAGAGGAAATAGAAAAATGCCAAGTTTAAACAAAAATGAAATGATGTCTATATATGATGTATCATCAGTAATACATCCAATCCCAGAATATAAGACATCAAAACATGGATTTGTCTATACTAATATGTAAATACAAAAATTAAAGAGATGATCAAGTAATGGAAGGGTCCTGTGGAGCTGATGCATCTGTGGTGGCCTTCTGAGTGGGTTGGATCAGGACTTTGGCCTCTATTATGGTATTCTCCTTGGATGGCATGGTCTCCTCAACTGGAGCTCTCAGTTGGAGCTATGGGCTTTGATGGTTTAAGGAGGTAAGAAATGGAGTGAGAGGCTTCATGTGTGTGATCTCAAGGTGCGCGGGGCTCTTTGACTGCTCTGGGGAGCTGTGGCATAGCCTCCTCGGGTCTTAGGCATGATGGAGTAAAGAAATGAGGCTTAGAGGTTTAGGATTGGGAGGGTAGGGATGAAGAAGTTGAAATTTTCGCACAAGGGGGGGTAGGTGTGCGAATTTCGCACACCTCAAAAAGGGGTGTGCGAAATTTTCGCACAGGGCACTATTCACCCGCGCAAATGCAAAAGTGTGGCTCCTTCAAATGGCCATAACTTCTTCGTTTCAAATCCAAATCGCACACCGTTTGAACCACTGGACTCCTGACTTCCTAAGCTTCAAAATGATATATGGTATGCATAATTTGAGCTCCATAAAGTGCTCCAAAAACGTGTCCAACAGTAGCAAAAATGGGTGCGGCTGCAACATTTCCGTTAAGCTTTGCACAGTCGTCTTCAAACGGCTATAACTTCTTCGTTTCAACTCCAAATCGAGCACCGTTTGAAGCTATGGACTCCTGACTTCCCAAGATTTGAAATGAGATATGGTACGCATGAAATGAACTTCGGGAAGTTTTTCGCACAGGGGAGGGGGGGGGTGTGCGAATTTCGCACACCTCAAAAGGGGGTGTGCGAAATTTTCGCATTCCTGTGGTTCTCCAAGACAGAGAGCATTTTTTTTAAAATTGGTGAAAAAGAAAATTCGCACCGGGTTCGCACCAGGTTCGCATACCTGTGAAATTCGCACAAGGGACAGAGAGTATGTAATTTTGAAAAGTGGAGCAAAAATGAATTCGCACCGGGTAGGGGAGGTGTGCGAAATTCGCACACCTCAAAAGGGGGTGTGCGAAATTTGCTGAAACTTGATTTTTCCTCCCCTGTTTTCCCTTGTTTTCACCAAGACTTCATTCTTCAAGCCTTCCTACCTACATGAACACTTCAAAACTCATCTCAAAAACATATTAAAACTAAATTAAAGCTAAGAATTCAAACTAAAACATGCATAAATTTAAAGAAAACATAGAATTTAAATGAAGCTGATAGCATGTACCCCAAAAAAGAAGATGAACTATTTAGCTCATCCTCACTCACACACCCACTTCATGCTGAATTCCCCCTGGATCCCAAACAAAATTGGCATCCTTCTCATTTGGTCCAAGGGAATTTGTTTCTCTTCTCTTCCCTAGAGAAGTGGATGCTTTAAAGGATTCAGGTAACCCTTTATCATCTTGAACCTTATGATTTTCAATGGAAGGTTGGTCCATAGAGTTGTCATAGCAATCCCCCACCAAAGTGTCGATCTTCAACACTTTCCTTGATCTTTTTGCATTGGTTCCTTGAAGGTTATGGTGGGGTTGAGGAGGAAGCGTCCTTTTCTCCCTTGCTATGTCGAGATTGGTGAGCTTCTCAATGGAGTCTTGAACTTTTTCTATCCTTAGTGATAGATCATTATAAACCTCCTCCATTCTTACATTTATTGAACTCTCCAAATTATCAATCTTTTCATTAAGATGAGAGTTGATCTTTTGTTGCTCACCTACAAAGTCCTCCATGACTTTGCTTATCTTCAAAATGGCTTGCTCCAATGAAGATGTACTCATTGATGGTTGAGGTTGAGGTTGGGTTGTAAGGTTGGGATGGTTATTCCAACTTGAGGTGTAGGAGCTTTGATAACCGCACATGTCTCTCATAGTTGGAATGGTAGGGCACTCCCCTACCGTATGCTCATATGAATCATCTCCATTCAAAGCATACTTACTACCCCATTGGCTTTGTTGACTTTGCATTTTCTCTAATTCAATCCGATCCCTCATGGATAGGTATGCGAATTTGTCCTTCGGTTGATGTTGAGAGCTTTGATCACTACCCCATTGGCTTTGTTGAACTTGCCTTTTCCCTAATTCAATCCGATCCCTCATGGATAAGTATGCAAATTTGTCCTTCTCATGATCATAATGAGAGCTTTGATCTTCATGTGGAATTTCCATTTCTAAAAAAAATGATATTCAACTAAGGCTCTTTTCTTCAACTTGTACCAGGATTCCCTCTTGGTCTCGAATCCAACAAGGAATGCACAAATTGAAATTAAAACAAAAATAAAAGAAAAGAGAATAAAAAATTTAACTAAATAAAAACTAAACTAAAAAAATTGTAAGAAAACTCACCAAACTTGTGATGAAGATCACAAGTTACCCTTAATGGTTGCTTCACTGTGCTTGTGGCACCTTCCCCGGCAACGGCGCCATTTGATGCGACTCATGGTAGCTTAGCTTTAAAGGCGTATCAACAAAATTTATACCTTAGATACTATTACTAAAGTAGCCAAGCTACTATAGCATAGTGGTTCTAGGATCGTTCACTGGGAAGGGTTTTCGCAAACACAAGTGATATTCAAATTAGGAAAATAGGTGATTTTCTTATGGATGTTAGCTTTAAAAGAAAATGTAAATGGTTTAGAAAGATTTAAACTAATTTAAGCTAACATTAAAGACTAAAATGAAAGGGTGTAAAAACAAGCTTCTCAAAGATAGGATAGCTATGCTCCGGCTCTTATGCAAATTGGAAATCTCAGGATAGGCTCCTCGCGTTGGGGTTGCAACTATGGTGATGCTTGCTTCCCGAACCGGTATGGATTTAGCAAATCAAGTTTTAATCCTTTAAAATGGCAAAACAGATGGTAGTGAATTTCATCAATGGTTATTCACTTCAGACTTCCTTTGAATGGCTCGTAAGAGATAACTAATGGTCTAAAGCCAAAAGCTTACCAAATATTGGCAACTCAAAGTCATTCCGGGTGATAAACTCACCTTTCAATGGCCATTGAAATTGGTTCTAATGGATTAATGCAAAACTTGGAATTGAAAACCTCACCTTCCAATAGCTCGTAGGAGATAACTAATGGATAGAAATCCAAAAGCTTATCAAGTATTGGCCGTTGGAAGTTGTCCAATGGAAATAAAAACTAAACTTTGCATTAATGAACCATTAATGAAAAATGACTACCTTACCTTCCGGGTGCAAGAAATTTCCATGGGAATGCATCCAAGCCATCACATAACATCCATACTTTGAGAAACTTAAAAGGTTAGCCTCTCATCCTTGGGGATTTCATCCACCAAGGATGTTTGGCTACTAAGAAAATAAGAAAGAAAAGAGAAGGAGAAACAGAGCAAGGCTCTGTGGTATATTTCAATATATATGGGTATATTACATAAATTTCTCCATATGTTTCAACGGATGCAAAGGAGTTTATATAGAGAAGCTTTTCCATCCTTCCTAGCTAAGAAATCTTATGATTGGTGGATTACAAGGAGAAGAATGGAAATTTATACAAAAATATCTAAAAAGAAAAGATCTCGTGTGGAGTCGGCAAAATAGGGGAGGTTTCGCACAGGGGTGCGAAATTCGCACACCATTCAGAGGAGATTTCGCACACCATTCAGAAGGTGTGCGAAATTTTCGCATACCTGGAGCAGTTTTCTTCCGAAGGTCATAACTTCCTCGTTTCAGCTCCAAATCGTGCACGGTTTGAAGCGTTGGATTCTTGACTTCTTGAGCTTTAAAATGATATATAGAATGTAAAAAATGGACTTCGGGAAGTGCTCCAAAAGTGCCAAAGAACACTGCAGCTGCTGACCTCAGATTTCCTCCTTGCTTCTCTTTGCTTCTCTTTTTGCTTTTCTTTGCTTCTCTTTGCTTTTCTTCTTTGGTTGGCTTGTCTAAGTAGCTCCTCCATCATTTTGCATGCTTGAATTGATTCTTAAGCTGATATAAACATGTAAACTTGGCACAAAATGGTTAAAACCAATTACTAAGGACCTTAATGAATTAATTGGGTTAAATGAATATGATTACTACCCAAAGGTGCTTAAAACCATTATAATTAGGTCTACAAAATAGCACTTTTTGGTAGTAATCAGCATGAATGACTCTAGGTCATGTGCCTAAAGCTCTAAATGCTATGAACAACATAGGGTTGTGGATGATATCAACAACTTTAGGTCATGAGCTTAGGCAATTGGACATGAAAGACTTCGAGTCATGAGCTCGAGCCTCTAGATGATATGCATAGCTTAAGGTTGTCGAATACATAAAAGAATATAGGTCATGAGCTCAGGGTTTTAGATGCTATGCGCAGCTCCAAACTATGGTTGACATGAATGACTACTAGTTGTGAGCTGAGGGCTCTAGATGCTATAAATAGCTCAGAGCTACGGTTGACATAAACAACTCTAGGCCGTGAGCTAAGAGCTCTAGATGTTATGAACAAATTAGGGCTATGGATGACATGAACAAATCCGACTCATGAGCTCAGGCCTCTAAAAACTATGAATAGATCAAGGCTCATGTTGACTTGAATTACTTCAGGTTATGAGCTTAAGGCCCTAGATGTTATAAGTAGCTCAGGGCTATGGTTGATATGAATAACTCTCGGTTTTGAGCTTAAGGCTCTAGATCCTATGAATAATTAAGGGTTGTAGATGACATGATAGACTCCAGGTCATGAGCTTAGGCCTCTAGATATTATGAAAATATTAGGGTTGTGGTTTACATGAAAAAATCCAGCCCATGATCTTAAGGCTGTAAATGCTATGAACCACTATGGATGACATGAGCAACTCTGGATCTTGAGCTCAGATCTCTACACATTATGACTAGCTCAAGGTTGTTGTTGATTTGAAAGACCTTGGGTCATCAGCTCAAGACTCTAGATGCTATGAATAGCTTTGGGATAGGGGTTGAAATGAATGACTCTGGGTCATGAGCTAAGGGCTCTAGATCCTATGAAAAAGTTAGGGTTATGGATGACATGAATGACTCCAGGTCATGAGGTCAGGCCTTTAGAGACTATGAATAGCTCAAGCCTAAAGTTGACATGAAACAGCCTGGTCATGAGCTTAGGGCTTTAGATGTTATGCACAACTCAGGGCTATGGTTGATATGACCAACTCTAGGTCATGAACTCAAGGTTTTAGATGTTATGAGTAACTTTAGGTTATGGCTGACTTGAATGACTATAAGTCATGATCTCAAGGCTCTAGATGCTATGAATAACTCAGGGCTATGGTTGATATGAACAACTCTTGGTCGTGAGCTCAAGGCTCTAGATTTTATGAACAACTTAGGCCTCTAGATACTATGACTAGCTTAGGGTTGTGGATGATATGAATGATTCTTGGTCATGAGACCATGGCCCTAAAGGCTATGAATAGCTTAGGGCTATGAATAACATGAATAACTCTAGGTCATGACCTCAAAGAATTAAATGCTATGAATAACTTAAAGTTATAGTTGACATGAACAACTATGGGTCATGAGCTTAAGGTTATAGATGTTATGAATAGCTTAGGAAATGAACGAGTCTCAGTCGTCGGCTTAAGGCTTTGGATGCTTTGAACATATTAGGATTGTGGATAATAAGAATGACTTGAGATCTCCTTAGCTCATGCCTCTAGATGTTATAAACAACTCATGATTGAGGATGATATCTTCTGGGTCATGAGTGTAGTGTTATAGATGCTATGAGCAACTTAGGGTTGTGGTTGACATGAACGACTCCAGGTCTTGAGCTTTGAGCTTTATATGTTGTGAACAACTCAACGCTATGGCTTACATTAATGATTTTGGGTCGTGAGCTCAAGCCTCTAGATGTTATGAACAACTCAAGGATAAGGATTATATGAACTATTCTTGGTCATGAGGGTCGAGGTAAAAATGTTATGAACAACTCAGGGTTGTGGTTGACATGAATGAATATGTGTCATGATCTTAAGGCTTTAAATGCTATGAACAACTCAGAATTATGGTTGACATGAACAACTCTAGGTCGTGAGCAGAGGCCTCTAGATGTTATGAACAACTTTCAGCTGAGGATGATATGTGTGATTCTAAGTCATGAGCCTATGGCTCTAAGTGCTATGAAAAGCTTAGGGTTATAGTTGACATGAATGACTCTGGGTCATGAGCTCAAGGCTCTAGATTTTATGAATAGCTCATAACATGGCTAAAATGAATGACTCTACATCGTGAGCTCAGGCCTTTAGATGCTATGAACATCTTTAAGCTTAAGATGATATGAACGATTCTAGGACATGAGCTTATGGTCTAAATGCTATGAATAGCTAAGGGTTGTAGATTACTTGAACAACATCGGATCATGAGCTTAGGACTATTAATGTTATAAACATCTCAAGGCTGTGGTTGATAAGAATGAATATGGGTTGTGAGCTTAGGGCTCTAGATGCTATGAACAACTTAAGTCTATAGATGACATGAATGACTTTAGGTCGTGAGCTCAAATCTCTAAATGCTATGAACAACTCAAGGCTATCGATGACATGAGCTACACCAAGTCGTGAGCTCAACAATATGGATGTTATGAACGATTCTTGGTTGTGAGCCTATGACCTTAAATGCTATGAACAACTCAGGGTTATGGTTGACATGAACTACTCTAGGTTATGAGCTCGGGCCTCTAGATGCTATGAACATATTAAGGTTGCAGTTGACATGAATAACTCTGGGTCATAATCTTTAGGCTCTCGATGCTCTAAATAGATCAATGTTGTAGATGATATGAACAACTTAGGATCTTGTGAGCTAAGGCCTCTAGATTATGTGAACTAATTAGGGTTATGGATGGTATGAACTATTCTGCATCATGATCTAGAGGATGTGGATGACCTGAACAAATCTGGGTCATGAGATCAATGTTGTAGATACTACGAACAAGTCCAGGTTGTGGTTGACATGAACAAATTAAGGTCATGAGCTTAAGGCTCTAAAAGCTACGAACAGCTGAGGGTTTTGGATGATATGAATGACTTGGGAACTTGTGTGATCAAGGCTCTAAAGGTTATCAATAACTCAAGGTTCTGGTTGACATAAACGACTCTAAGTTGTGAGTTCCAAGCTTTAGATGTTGTGAACAACTCAGGGTTGTGGATGACATGAACGACTTAGGCTTGTGAGGTCAGGGCTTTAGATACTATGAATAACATAGGGTTAAAGTTGACATGAACGGCTCCAGGATGTGAACTCAAGGATCTAGAAGCTATGAACATCTCAGGGCTATGGATGATAAGAACGACTTTAGATGGTGAGCTTAAGGTTCTAGATGTTATGAATAGCTCAGGGTTCTAAATGATATGAACAACTTTGGGTCATATGCTCAAGGTTCTAATTGCTTTGAATAGCTCCAAGTTATAAAGGACATGAACGAACTTGAGTCATGAGCTCAATGTTCCAAATGCTATAAAAAGCTTAGGATTGTTGATGATATGAACGACTCTAGGTTATGAGGTCAAGGCTCTAAAATTTGTGAGTAGATTAGGACTATGGTTGACATGAACGACTTTAGGTCATGAGCTATGAGCTCTGGATCCTATGAAAATATTAGGGTTGTTGATGACATGAAAAACTCTAGGTTGTGAACTCAGGGCCTTTGATGATATAAGCAACTTAGGACTATGGTTCAAATGAATGGCTCTAAGTCTTGAGCTCAGGGCTCTAGATGCTATGAAAAACTTAGAGCTATAGTTGAGAGGAACAACTTTAGGTCATGAGCTCAAGGCTTTAGATGCAATTAACAACTCAGGGTTGTGGATGACATGGGCTACTCTACATCGTTACTTTACGCCTTTGGATGGTATGACTAGCTCAAGGGTGTGGATGATATGAATGATTCTTCTTCTTGGGCCAATAGCTCTAAATGCTATGAATAACTTAAGGGTCTAGATCCTATGTACAACTTAGGGCTCTAGTTGTAATGAATAGCTTAGGGCTATTGTTTACATGAACAACATGATTCATCCCCAATTGGTGTTCTTTTTAATTCGGTCCTCAAATGGGAGTTATCAAGAAAATTTATAAACCTAATTCACCATATACTAGAGTAGCACAACTAGCATAGCATAGTGGTTCTAGGATCATCCACAGGGATGGGTTTTCATATCACACATTATATTAGTTTAACATACTAGAATTGTGTTTTTTCTTTCACAAGTTAGCTTTAAAAGAAAACATAATTGTGGTTGAAATAGATTGGTTTTAAGCTAACAAAAAATAGTAACTAAGATTAATTACAAAGAAAAGGTTTCTTGGAATTTCATGTCACTAGGTTCAGGCCCCTTATAGTTATTTCCCGAACTAGTGTGTTACAGTTGCTTCCCACTAATGGTTTCAAACACTAAAGTCCTTTCACTGACTCACCTTGCAATGGTTCATACCTCTCACCTGGTATTGGCCATTCAAGGTGATCCTTAACCTTGGATTACCCTTCAAAAGCTCACAAGGGATAACTAATGAATGTCTCCGGGGAGTCCGAAATGCTTACCAAGTGTTGGCTATTCTAGGTAATCCTACCTTTAAACCACCTCTCAGAGGCTCGCAAGAGATAACTAATGGATCTCAATGGATGGAGTCCAAAAATCTTACCAAGTGTTGCCCCAGGTGATTTTAAGGGATTTAAAGTTAACTATAAAAATAAAAACCATTAACGGGTCACAATCTCTCTTCATTTAAAACTGAAACAAGGAAAACTCCCACTTTTGTATCCGAATCCCTTACCCAGCTTCCTTTACTCCAAGAAACAAAAAGCCTAGCCACTCATCCTATGAGAAAATGGCCTCAGAGGTTGTTTGGCTAGAAAGAAAATAAAGACAAAATTAGAAGGTAAGGCAAAGCAATGCCCTGTATCTTTACTTTCTACTAAGAATGTACAAGTGATCTCTCCAAGAACTTCTTTCGAGATTTCGAGATATTACAAAAGGGATATTTTTTACACATATATGGAGAGATATTTTTAATCCCTCATTTAGATATCCTAAATATCTAAAAATATCTTCAGCTGATTACAAGGAGAGAATAGGTAATTACACAAAATATCTTGAGCTAAAAATCTAACGGAGTCAGTAAGAAAATATTTGAAGATTACACAGGAGGATTTCGCAAGGCTTGCGAAAATTTCGCATGGGTTGCGAAATTGAATTCTTCAGCTTTGGTTACGCAAGGTTACGAAATTCATTTTGACCAGTTTTGCAATGGTGCAAAATTCATTTTTCACGGCCTTGCTTTATCTTGCAGCTTTAACTCCTCTTGGGCAATTTCACAAGCTTGCAAAAATTTTGCAAAGCTATGCAAAATTGTTGGACATTTAGATTCCTTCTTTGATTCTCTTCCTTTCACACTTGATTGATTTGGCAAAGGCTTCGAAGCTCTCCAGAACTTGGATTCTTTATGTTTTTGAGCTTCAACTTGGTTTGCCATGAACTGAACAAAGTCCTCCCTCATTCTTGGCTCATTTTAATGATAAAAAAAGCTATTAACAACGCCAAAACTTGCCAAAAACTGATTAGTACACTTGCAAAGGTCTTTAATGTGCCAATTGGGTTAAAAGGTATTAATTACTACTCAGAAGTGTTTGAAAAGAGTTAATTTCAGGTTATAAAATAGAACTTTTTGAGTAGTAATCACTCCCCCCAACCGACATATTGCTAGTCCCTTAGCAATGAAGAAGAGAAAAAAACAAAAATTAGACAGTACGTAATTTACAAAATCATGCTAATCACTCAAAAAAAAATTTCAAGTGGCATGATTTGGAACATACTCTCCCATAGAACATCAAAGAAGCAAGACTCGACTTTCAACAGGAGTTATCAAATTACTTGCCCAATTACAATTTATAAAGAGTAGACATTATGTAAATTTACATATCAAAAGAAATTCTACCCCCAAAGGTCCAATGCTTACTCTTCCAAAAAAATCTACGTGTTATTCACTAGCTTCCAACTATTCTTTCCCACTAACCTAGTTCTTTTCCAAACCTTAGCAAACTGACAAAAAAAAAAAAGGCTAAAAACGCACCTCTTTTATTTCAATTTTTTTTTTCATTGTAGGAGTGCAATGCTCTAGGTATTATTTTCTAAAGTGTCCATGTAACAGGGGTTCATCGATGACTCCCAACCAATCAAGGTTTAGGGCATCAAGCTTTAAGGATCTTTCGACCACTAACTCTTCATATTTTTCCCTGGACTTTTGAATTTGAAAATTTAATACCCAAGCACTTATAATATGTTAAACTCCACCTATTCACCCTTGTAACGAGCATTGAGGTCGGTGAATCCCAACCAATTAAGGCTTAGGGCACCAGGTTTTAAAGATTTTCACCATATACCCCTCAGACCTTGCTCGAGTTTCAAAGCAAGCATAACACTTTGTTTTTTTTTTCTGAAGGCTCATTGGCCTTTCACGAGGTGTCCCAACACTATTAAAACAAGGTCAAAGAAAAACCAAGTCGAAATTTTCCTAAGTCAAGGGGTGAAATAGTTTTTCATCTTATAAACGGAACCTAGTGTGCATAGTGTATGGTAAGATTAAAGTGGAAGATATAAGGTTGAATTCAATTGGAGTTTTAGTAATTTATCAACTTCAATAAGCATAATACCAACTCTAAAATTCAAGTAAAATGATAAGAATTCAACTTCTCTCATTTCATTTTGAGAAATTTTTCCTTAATAATCACCGAGAGTAGAGTAAAAAACTTTAAACTTAAGCAAAAAATTTAAAAATTTAGCAAAAACAACTAAATTACCAAATTAACCTAATATTATTAACAATACTTCCTTCCTCAACTCTCCCTCCCAACTGAGATCTACATTGCCCTCAATGTGGCAAGAGTAATTGAACAAAAATGGAAGAAGTGGTACCTTCTAAGTTGAATTGAGTTTGAGTCATATATGAAAGACCACATGATTCAAGAAAACAAAAGAGTAATGAGTAGAGGAAATAAAGAAATGGAAAATATAATCAGAAATGATATCTATCTATTACTCTGGAAAAGTACAATATGAAATATGATCATGTAATACATTCAATCCCAGAATACAAAACATCAAAGTAAAACACTATAAATGCTAATATAATAAGTAAATAAAAAAAAAATGATCAGCTAGTGGTTGGATCATGTGAGGATGATGGATCTGTGGTGGCCTCCTGAGTAGTCTGGATCGGGGCCTTGGTTATGGTGGCATCCTCAGCTGGAGCTACAGGCTTTGATGGGCTAGGAATGTCAGGCTGAGGTGGTGGAAGAATACCCAAATGTTGCTATATCTGATGAAGGATAACAGTATGCTGATCTAGCTGTGCACGCATAGTCTCCATCTACCAGAATAAAGTGTTTTGTGTAGTAGTTAGTGTCTAGAACAAATGTACCATGGCACGAAACTCTGTGGCAGATATGGTGATGGAGGCCTCCAATGTAGGAGGTGCGATTGGTGGGACAAGAGGTGTAGTAGGAGGAATAGTAGATGTGGCCTCAGGCATAGGTTGTGCAGGGGCAGGTAGTACATACTTTGTGGGAAGCTTGTCCTGTTGTGCCTCCTCAACCTGTGGTGGCGCTGCTACAAGTGTTGAATATCCCGCCAACTATGTCCATTTGTTGAGAGTGAAATTCTCTCGACAATGGTGGCGACGCTCAAGGTGAGGCTCAGTAGGATAGCCCATGTGCTCCAATATATGACAGAGCAGCCTCGGAAACAATAGTGGAATGGTGTCGCCTCGCTGTAGCTTCTTCCTGTGAACCTTCTCCTCAAAGTGGAGGAGAGCGACCATAATCAGGTGATGTGGCCCAAAATAGAAGCCCTCAAATATCTTGAATAAAGCATCCAAGATGGCTCCTCGCCTCTGCACTAGATGCTAAAGAGGAAAAATGTTGGACCGTAGCAACACATTTACTAGGATCATCCCAGATGGAAGCTCCGTACATAGAATGAATGAATCTGAAGAAGTCCCCCTAGATAAGATACGGACCATGTCCCTCTGAGATATAGGGGACCACTCCCGGAACTCTGTTGGGTCTATAGGCTCATATGGAATATGGAGAGACTCTGCTATGGGCCTTGCCTCTAGAATACCCTATCGATGCTGAAATGGATGGTAATAGGACTCGGGACGTCTCGAGTAGTCATGGTTTGATAGAAATCCATGGCTACTCTGGGATAGAAAACTCCTTGGGGGTCATGAGGTGCTCCAGATAGTACCTCTGAAGTAGACCAAATGAATCCTAAAGCTCTGGCTGCTGTCGTATGACCTCAATATTGAGATAAAGCTCATAATGAAATGGTTGGGCTCTGCAATCTAAATTGCCCTCAGTGGGCGGCATGGTGACCATATGCCTCTTGATGATGGCTTTCGGAGTAATGCCGAAAGGACGTTAAGAATCGGTAGGGGCCTAATGATCAGGTTGTACATGCCTAGATGACTCTCCAGGGCCTGAGGTCCTGGCTCTCTTGGGTGGAATACGGCGTATTGATGCCTCAGGGGGTGGAGAAGTCGGTTGTCTCCGTGTCGCATATCTACGTAGAGGAGGGCTAGAGGGCACTCCTCCCTAGGAAAACGGTACGGTATGGGCCTTGGAAGCCTGAGATGAATCCTAAATGAGAAGGCTCATGGCCTCTGGTCTAGAGATACTGAAGGGTCAGTATGGCCTCCTCTCATGCGTGCCATGGCTAAAATGGAGCGAAAGGTTTAGGTCGCATCTTCAAATGGTGGTCGTGGGATGTTCACAAGGTGGTGAGGGGGTTTTCATAGGGAGCAGATGGTTTTGTGAAATGAAAACAGGGTTGGGATGCCTTTAAATAGAGGGTTAAGTGACTTTTGGCATTCATAGGGACTGTTGGAATTCGCAAGGTTGCAAATTCAGGTGCTAGGGTTGCGAAATAAGTTCGCAAACCCTCTCAAATTTCACAAGGTTTTCGCAAGGCGTTTTGGGTGTGCGAAATGAGGTTACAGAAGCTTTTCAAGTTTCACAAGGGATTTTGCAAGGCAATGTTGGGTTTTGAAATTTTCGCAACTCTTGCAAAATTTTTTGCAAGGTCTTCGCAAAGTAAAACTGGCTTACGAAATTTTCGCAAGGTGAACTTGGGGCTTGCGAAATTTTCGCAAAGTGGATTTGGGGCTTGTGAAACATGTTCTGATTTTCATATTTATCCTCCGCCCGAAGAATTTTCAAAGATTTTTCCATCTATTTTGAAATCCACCTGTAATTGATCATCAAAGGATAAATTAAATCACAATAAAATAGAATTAAAACAAAAGATCGAACAAGTAATATATCAATAAAACCTTAAATCAATAGTAAAACAAAAAAAAAATATGGACAAAACAGAAAATATGGACTTAATAGTCTTCCAACAGACTATGTCCATCTAACCCATTCTCCTATCAAACTTGATGTGGTTCAAGGAGGATGATTTCCTCCTTGTCTCGAGAAAATGGCTCCATGAATGGCTTGAGACGTTGGCCATTGATTTTAAAGCTCCCGGTGTTGTTGGAATTGAGTAGTTCCACTACTCCATTTGAATATACTTGTTGGATAGAAAACGGACCTATCCACCTTTACTTCAACTTTTCCAAAAAGATGTGGAGCTTATAGTCATACAACAAGACTGTTTGTCCTTTATGGAATTGTTTGTAGGAGATTAACTGATCATGCCACCTCTTCATTCTCTGCTTTGCAATGTTTGAATTATTATAGGCATCATTTCTCAGTTCCTCCATCTTATTAAGGTCTAAGAACCTCTTCATGTCGGCTTTGTTCAAGTCCATGTTGAGCTTCTTGATTGCCTACCAAGATTTGTATTCTACTTCCACGGGGAGATGACAAGTTTTGTCATAAACAAGGCTGTAAGGTGACATTCCAAGAATGGTCCTACAAGTTGTTCTGTAAGCCCACAATGAATCATGGAGCTTAATAGACCAATCTTTTCTACTTGTATTCACCACCTTCATCAGTATGTTTTTTATCTCCCTGTTTGCTAACTCAACTTGCCCAGAAGTCTGAGGGTGGTAACGTGTAGCTACCTTATGCTTTACCCTATACTTGGCTAAGAGAGTTTCAAATGGCTTGTTACAAAAATGAGTACCCACATCAATGATTATGGCTTTGGGTACCCCAAATCTCCAAAAAATGTTCTCCTTCATAAATTTGAGAACAACTCAATGATCATTGTGTTTGCATGGGATTGCTTCAATCCATTTAGAAACATAATCCACCTCCATCAAGATGTAGGAGTAGCCAAAGGATATAGGGAAAGGTCGCATGAAGTCAATGCCCTGGACATCGAAAAGATAAACGATTAAAATGGGGTTTAAAGGCATCATGTTCCTCCGTGTCAGCTTTCCAAGTCTCTGGCATCTTTCACAACTCTTGCACATGGTGTGGGCATATTTGAAAAGTGAGGGCCAACTGAAACCTAATTACAATACTTTCATAGTTGTCTTCTATGAAGCAAAGTGGCCTCCACATATGCTTTCATGGCAATGACTGAGGATCCCTTATTGCTCTTGCTCAGGGACGCACTTCCGTATTATCTAGTCCGCACAGTATTTGAATAGAAATGACTCCTCCCAATAGTAAGCATGAATTTTTGCAAAGAAGTGCTTCTTGTCTTAAGCTTTCCACTCACTTGGAATTTCTTCAGTAACTAGCTAGTTAGCGATATGGGCATACCAAGGAGTAGTTTCCACCAGCATAAGCGACTCCTCTGGAAAATCATCATTAATTGGTAAACAATGGGAATTATGTGTGATGGTCAGCCTTGAAAGATGATCGACTACCACATTTTCCACTCCTCTCTTGTCTTTGATTTGAAGATTGAATTCTAGAAGCAGTAGGATCCATCTAATCAACCTCACTTTTGCATCCTACTTGGTCAGCAGATATTTCAAAGTCAAGTGATCAGTGAAAACCATAGCCAACAAATATTTCTTTGTGGTTGTGTAGTTTCTTTGTGCCTCGTTCAACATTTTGCTTGCATAGTAGATCACGTAAGGCTTTCCATCTTCTCTTTGCCCAAGGACGCCTCCTGTAGCGAAGTCACTGGCGTCGCACATCACTTCAAAGGGTAATTGCCAGTTGGGTGCCTTCACTATTGGAGTGGTCATCAAAAATTGCTTCAGTTCTTCAAAACACCATTGATGTCTATCATCCCATACGAATTTAGCATCCTTTACCAATAGTTCACAAAGAGGTTTGGCAAGTTTAGAGAAATCTTTGATAAACCTCTTGTAGAACCCAGATGGCCAAGGAATTACCTTACTCCTTTGACAGTTATAGGAAATGGCAGCTTGACAATAAGTTCTACCTTTGCTTTGTCCATTTCAATGTCTTTCTTAGAGATGATATGTCAAGGACAATCCCTTGGTGTACCATGAAATGACATTTCTCCCATACAAAGTCTTTTTCAATGCATCGGCTCAAAACAGATTCCAAGTTAGCTAAGCATTCCTCAAATGTGCTTCTGCATATGGTGATATCGTCCATAAAGATTTCCATAATATGCTCCACCATATCGCTGAAAATGCTTAACATGCATCTTTGGAATGTTGCAGGTGCATTGCATAAGCCAAAAGGCATTCTTCTATAGGCATAAGTTCTGAATGGGCATGTAAATGTGGTCTTTTCATGGTCATCAATAGCAATTTCTATTTGAAAATACCCGGAGTAGCCATCTAAAAAACAATAGAAAGGATGACCTGAGACTCTCTTAAGCACTTGATCCATAAACGGCAACGGAAAGTGGTCCTTCCTTGTTACAACATTCAATTTCCTATAGTCAATACACACCCTCCAACTTGAAGTGAGGCGTGTAGAAACTTCCTCTCCCTTATCATTTTGCACCATAGTGATCCTAGATTTCTTTGGCATGATCTGCGTGGGACTCACCCATGGGCTATCTGATATGGGGTAGATAATATCGGCCTGAAGTAGCTTAAGCACCTCAGCTCGCACCACCTCTTGCATGTGAGGGTTCAACCTTCTTTGGGCTTGACGAACTGGCTTAGCTTCTTCTTCCATGTATATATGATGGGTATAGACTAAAGGGTTGATCTCCTTTAGATCAGAGATTTTCCACCCTATCACCTTCTTACATCTCCTAAAGACTTCAAGTAGACAATCCTCCTGAGTAGTGGTAAGAGATGAAGAAATAACAACAGGGCTTTGCTTGTTCTCTTCTAGGTATGCATACTTCAACTCTGTGGGTAATGGCTTTAGAATAAGCTTTGGGGGCTCCTCCTTATCGGCTTCTTGTGTCTCCTCCCCTTTGAATAAAGGCAAAATTTCTTCCTGCCACTTCAAAGGGTAATGATTCATGCCCATTTGAGTATTTTAACCAAAAATATTTATAAATCTTATGACCTTATACTGGCGTAGCAAAGCTACTATAGTATAGCAGCTCTAGGGTCGAACTCAAGGATGGGTTTTCACTCTACCAGTGATAGACTCAAGATTAGAAATTGAGCCTGATGATTTCCTTCGTCAAAAACTTAAAGTTTAAAAGAAAATAAAATTTGTTTTGAAAGTGGTGTTTGGAACTAAACTAATATAGAACTAGGTAGAATTGAAAGAAAGAAAGTCTCCCGGAGATAGAGGTTGCTAGGATCAAGTTCAGAATGCAAAGTGGGAAATTCCGGATTTTTCTCCTTGTATTGGGGACAACAACATAAAGGATGGTTGTTTCCCGAACCGGTATAGGTTTAACAATGAGGATTTAATCCATAAAAAGTCAATAGAAGCGGTAGTTAAGTTATATTAATGGCTTTAGACACTATAGGTCTTCACCTTGAGCCACTTTCCAATGGCTCGTACATGATAACTAATGGTCTGATGTGGATCTAGCAATAAGTATCCACAGAGACCTAAAGCTTACCATGTATTGGCCATTCAAAATGATTCTAAGGGATTTAAAGCAAAACTTTAGATTTAAAATCCATTTATGAACTCCAACTACCTGTATTTAATGCACGAGAGTTTTCCACTTTAGCCTCTGGACTTTTCACCTAGCTTCCTTCACTCCAAGAAACCAAAAGTTTAGCCTCTCATCCTCTGGGAAAACATCCTCAGAGGTTATTTGGATTCCAAGAAAAATAAAATAGTAGAGAGAAAAAGAAAGCAAAAGAGATCTCTGTATTTCACTAAGTGTAAAATATACTTAAGTTGGTCTCCTGGAATAAGCTCCCCGAGAGTCCCTTTTTTAGTTTTTACAAGAGAGTTTATATAGGAAGGTAATTTACCGTTCCTTGGATACTTCCTAGCTAAGGAATTACATGAGTGGCTGAATACAAGGAGAAATTTGAAATTTAGACACAAAAATATCAGAAGAAAAAGAGTTGGCACAAATATCCCAGTTTCGCACATTGCATGGTGATTTGCGAAAATTTCGCAAGTTGATTTCGCAACTTAGAATCCACTTTCGCATGTTGAGATCCAAGTTCACAAGTTTCAAAATCAACTTTGAATGCTGGGCTTCACCGTGACTACACAGCTGCCATCCACTTTAAATTTCGCACGTTGAAGTT
This sequence comes from Vitis riparia, assembly GCF_004353265.1. Classification (NCBI taxonomy): domain Eukaryota; kingdom Viridiplantae; phylum Streptophyta; class Magnoliopsida; order Vitales; family Vitaceae; genus Vitis; species Vitis riparia. The sequence continues at coordinate 14,750,764 of NC_048439.1, forward strand.
CCAATTTCGCAAGGTGCGAAATTGTCCCTCAGCTTGATGCAGTTTCCTTCCGAAGGCCATATCTTCCCCATTTCAGCTCTAACTCGTACTCGGTTTGAAGTGTTGGATTCTTGACTTCCTGAGCTTTGAAATGGTATATAGAATGTAGAAAATCGACTTCGGGAAGTGCTCCAAAAGTGTGAAGGAAGACTGCAGCTGCTGTCCTCTGTTTTCTTCACTCTGTTTTCCTCTCTCCATTGTTCTTTCCTTGCATACTTTGAACGGCTTTGGCAAAGGGATATGGAGCTCCAAAGCTTGGTTATTCATGAATTTGAGCTTCCAAAAGCTTTGCCATGAACTATATACAGCTCTCCCTCATTCTTGGATTGCTTTGGTGTAGCTAAAAGCTATCAAAAACACCAAAACGTAACACAATTTGATTAGAAACGATTGCAAGGGTCCTTAACATGTCAATTGAGTTAAAAGGTAATAATTACTACTCAAGAGTGTTTAAAAGAGTTAATTACAAGCTATAAAATAGCACTTTTTGAGTAGTAATCAAGTAAAAAGTAGCAAGCAACTCTGAGGGTTCAGGTGACCCTTCATCAAGATCCCTAAGACTCTCGTTCAATTCTTCTAGCATTTTCTTATCACAATACTCCTCCACTAGGTTGTCAATCATACACACCTCTTCTGGTCCTTCTTCTTCTTCCAGATGGAATTGTTTCTTGCATAAGTAGAAGATGTTGAGTTCAATTGTCATGTTGCCAAATGAGAGTTGCATGACTCCATTCCTACAATTGATAATGACATTTGATGTAGCTAGGAATGGTCTTCCAAGTATGAAGATCACAAGTGTTCTGAAAAAGTCATATCACTGTGAAGTGGCACCATCGCCGGTAATGGTGTCATTTGATTCGTCTCCAACTGGTGTTCTTTTTAATTCAGTCCTTAGATGGGAGTTATCAACAAAATGTATAAACCTAATTCACCATATACTAGGGTAGCACAGCTAGCATAGCATAGTGGTTCTAGGATCGTCCACAGGGATGGGTTTTCATATCACACATGATATTAGTTTAACATACTAGAATTGTGCTTTTTATTTTACAAGTTAGCTTTAAAAGAAAATATAATTGTGATTGAAAAAGATTGGTTTTAAGCAAACAAAAAATAGTAACTGAGATTAATTGCAACGAAAAGATTTCTTGGAATTTTAGGCCACTAGGTTCAGGTCCCTTATACAAAAGGGGAAGATTCCAGATCTTTTTCCTGCATTGGGGATTTAACCTATAGTTATTTTCCAAACCGATGAGTTACGGTTGCTTCCCACTAATGGTTTCAAACATTAAAGTCCTCTCACTGACTCACCTTACAATGGTTCATACCTCTCACCTGGTATTGGCCATTCAAGGTGATCCTTAACCTTGGATTACCCTTTCAAAAGCTCGCAAGAGATAACTAATGGATGTCTCCAAGGAGTCCGAAAAGCTTACCAAGTGTTGGCTATTCTAAGTAGTCCTACCCTTAAACAACCTCCCAAAGGCTCGCAAGAGATAACTAATGGATCTCAATGGATGGAGTCCGAAAATCTTACCAAGTGTTGGCCCAGGTGATTTTAAGGGATTTTAAGTTAACTATAAAAATAAAAACCATTAATGGTTCACAACCTCTCTTCATTTAAAACTGAAACAAGGAAAACTCTCACTTTTGTATCCAGATCCCTTACCCAGCTTCCTTTACTCCAAGAAACAAAAAGCATAGCCACTCATGCTCTGACAAAATGGCCTTAGAGGTTGTTTGGCTAGAAAGAAAATAAAGACAAAATTACAAGGTAAGGTGATTCGTCCCCAATTGGTGTTTACTTGGATTCAATCCTCAGACGAGAGTTATCAACAAAATTTATAAACCTAATTCACCATATACTGGGGTAGCATAACTAGCATAGTATAGTGGCTCTAGGATCGTACTCAGGGATGGGTTTTCATATCACACATGATATTAGTTTAACATACTAAAATGGTGCTTTTTCTTTTACAAGTTAGCTTTAAAAGAAAACATAATCGTGGTTGAAAAGGATTGGTTTTAAGCTAACCCAAGATATTACAAAAGGGATATTTTTTACACATATATAGAGAGATATTTTTAACCCCTTATTTAGATATCCTAAATATCTAAAAATATCTTTAGCTGATTACAAGGAGAGAATAGGTAATTACATAAAATATCTTGAGCTAAAAATCTAACGGAGTCGGCAAGAAAATATTTGAAGATTACACAGGAGGATTTTGCAAGGCTTGTGAAAATTTCGTATGGGTTGCAAAATTGATTTCTTCAGCTTTGGTTTCGCAAGGTTGTGAAAATTTCACAAGGGGTTGCGAAATTCATTTTCACCAGTTTCGCAAGGCTTGCGAAATTTCATAAAGGGGTTGCGAAAATTCATTCTTCACGACCTTGCTTTCTCCTGTAGCTTTAACTCTTCTTGGGCAATTTCGCAAGCTTGCACAAATTTTGCAAAGCTATGCGAAATAGTTGGACGTTTAGATTCCTTTTTTGATTTTCTTCCTTACACACTTGATTGATTTGGCAAAGGCTTCGAAGCTCTCCAGAACTTGGATTCTTCATGTTTTTGAGCTTCAACTTGGTTTGCCATGAACTGAACAAAGTCCTCCCTCATTCTTGGCTCATTTTAATGATAAAAAAGCTATTAACAACACCAAAACTTGCCAAAAACTGATTAGTACACTTGGAAAGGTCTTTAATGTGCCAATTGGGTTAAAAGGTATTAATTACTACTCAGAAGTGTTTGAAAAGAGTTAATTTCAGGTTATAAAATAGCACTTTTTGAGTAGTAATCACAACTCTAGGTCACAAGCTCAGGGTTCTAGATGCTATGAACAACTCAGGGCTTTAGATGACATCAATGACTCTGTGCCATGATCTTAAGGTGCTAGATTCTATGGAAAAAAAACTTGTGGATGACATGAAGGACTTTGGGTCATGAGCTCAAGGTTCTAGATGATATGAAAAGCTTGGGGTTATGGTAGACATGATAAACTCCAGGTTGTTAGCTCAGGGCTCTAGATGCTATGAAATGCTTGGGGTTGTGGATGACATGAATGACTCTAGTTCGTTAGCTCAGGGCTCTAGATCTTATGTATAGCTCAGGGTTATCGTTGACATAAATGACTCTTGGCCATGAGCTCATGACCCTAGAACCTAAGAATAGATCAGGGTTATTGATGACATGAATGACTTCGAGTCATGATCTCAAGGCTAAATGGTATGAAAAACTCAGGATTGTGGATGACATGAACGACTCTAGGCCATCAACTGAGGGTTCCTTAGGCTATGAACAGCTCAGGGTTGTGGTTGACATGAACAATTTCGTGTCGTGAGCTGAGGGCTCTAGATGCTATGAATGGCTCAGGGTTGTGGTTGAGATGAACATCTTTGAGTTGTGAGATTAGGGCTTTAGATGCTATAAGCATCTCTAGCCTTTGGTTATGGTTGACATAAAGGACTCCAAGTTGTGAGCTCAAGGCATTAGATTATGTGAATAGCTCAAGGCTAATGATGACATGAAAGACTCTAGGTCACAAACTCAAGGCAATAGATTCTATGAACAACTTATTGTTATGGATGATATCAATGACTAAGTTGTGAGCACAAGGCCCTATATGTAATTAACTACTCTAGGTTTCACTTGACATGAAAAACACTAGGTTGTGAGATCAAAGCTCTAGATGTTATAAATAGCTCAGGGTTGTGCATGACATGAGTCACTTTGGGTCTTGAGCTCAAGGCTCTAGATGCTATGAATAACTCTTTGCTATGGTTGACATGAACGACCCTAGGTCATGAGTTGAGGGCTTCAGATGCTATGAATAGCTCACATCTATCGATGACATGAGCCTCTCTAGGTCGTGAGCTGAGGGCTTTAGATGCTATAAAAACCTCTGTGCTATGGTTGACATGAATAACTCTGGGTCATGAGCTTAGGGCTCTTAATGCTATGAACACCTCAGGGCTATCGATAACATGAAAGACTCAAGGTTATGAGCTCAAGGCTTTAGATTCTATGAACAATGCAAGTTTGTTGATGACATGAAAGACGCTAGGTTGTAAGATCAGGGATCTAGATTCTATGAACAACTTAGTGTTATGGATGATATGAATGACACTGGGTTGTGAGCTTAAGGCTCTAGATGCATTGAACAATGTTGGGTTGTGGTTGGCATGAAAAATTCTAGGTCGTGAGCTCAAAGCTCTAGATGCTATGAACTGGTCAAGGTTGTGGATCACTTGAACCACTCTTAGTTTTGAGTTCACAGCTCTAGATGCTATGAATAGCTCAGAGTTGTGGTTGACATGAATGACTCCAAGTCATGAGCTCAGGTCTCTAGATGGTATGAATAACTCTGGGGTGCTACTATAAGAAAAACGTTAACCATGATGCTTTTTAAGTGTCAAGAAATACATTCAATGGTGCTTCCCCAAAGCGTCATCTACTAGCCTGTCATAATAAGTATTTGCCTACAATGACTCTTTTAGAAAGCCCCATTAAAGAGAACCTTGATGCTTAAAAAAACTGTCACCATTAGTTATATCAAACTACATTGACACTTTGATAAGCACCATTGTTGAGTGGAAGAAACCTTGACACTTTCTATAAGTGTCATTGTTTAGCAGTTTCAAATATCGAACTATAAGGACACTTCTAGAAAGTGTCATTGAAGAGAACCTTGACACTTCAAAAAGTGTCATTATTAGTTGTTCACACTACATTGACACATTTATTAGTGCCATTATTGGGTTGGATAAATGTGGTTACTCTCATTCTTTGACACTTAGTAGAAGCATCAAGGAAGATAATTGTTTAATTTTAAATTTAGTTTTAATTTAATAATTGTTCCACCTAATTTTTCAACTGTTATTGAAATAATGCATACACATGAGAAAACAATTATGTACTAATGAAATTAGTTGTTGCACCTAATTTTTCACTTGGTAATACATTTCCAAATTGTAGTATTTAATCACAAATAGTTGAACTTGTATTTCATAAATAAGAAACACAAGAAAGCTAAAATATATTAAAATAACAAAAAAAAAAAGTCACCACTTTAATGTTTAGTCCATTAACATAGTCCATTTTTTCTTTACATGCAACCCAATTGTGCTTTGGTCTTCAGCATACTCCTTCATGCTAGCTTATCCAACTACAATGTTAATTTCCCAAAAAGATCACCTACATGCACAAAAAACTAACATCAATTACAATTTCATAAAAAGATATATAAGTGAATACTTCTAGAAGCATATTGAAAGAAATGACAATGAAAATATAATAGGAAAAAAAATGTGTATACCAATTGACATATGTGACCCTTAGAATAATTACAAAAAAATTACTATCAATAGTTAAAACACAAAGTAAGATATTAATCAACTACGGGACAAGAGAACATCAACATCAATAATCCATTAATTCTCTAGTATAACCTAAAAGAAAATAGAAAAACAAACCAAGTTTGGGACAAGAGAATATCGATATCAATAGTCCATTAAAATATTCAATTAGGCATCGTCTAATAGTAATATACCTCATCAAATGCACGACATTGACAAGGAAAGGTTTGGGAATATGGTGTAACATGAAATAAATAGGGTTCACACCATGATACTTTATCAACTAAGTTTTTTGTTAAGTTACAAGAATTAACATATCCTACCATCTGATATGCATTGCAACATTGCATCTAAAATAGTGGCCAATTGTATCATACTTATCATTCATCTTATTTATCACTATCATGAGGGGATTATGTTCATAGAGATACTTCATTGGCAGCTTCTATAGCTATGCTCAATCAATTACCCAGTCTACAAATTGGTTGAAGAGATAAAAATAGAACCATTAATTTACATAAAATGAAAATTAAAGTACAAACCACATTTTCGACACTTGAAAAAACTTAATTAGAAGTTAATTAAGAAATGAAATTTGAATTTCCACTAGTTGTATATATATATATATATATATATATATATATATATATATATATATATAGTAATCCATCATCTTGTAGTTTTATATTCATTGAAAAATAAATAAGTTAAGCAAAGAAACAAAAAATTTATTTTATGAAGAAATCTTTATGTTTTATAAGGGTGACGATGCAACTTTCAATAGAGTGGTGAAACACCATGAAAAAAATTATAAATCTTCATGTTTCCTTTTGAACCAACAAGAACATTCTATAGTTGAGAATGAAAACAAATGATCACATGAGAACAACAAAATTCCAAGTGTATATCCCCTTTTAGAAGATCTTTAATAGGAAGCAAAAAATAATAAACTTGATATCCCTATGAAAAAAACCTTTGTTATGGCAGTAGCTCATGAACTATTAGAAACTTGGAAAAGCTTCCAACTTTGAGCTTCTGAAAGTTTCCCTTTGGATGCCTGTGAGTCATGCATGCAATGAACAACTTAGTTCAATCATGGGAAAATGGAGAAATATCATGACAATAAAAAGAAAATATTATCAATTTGGTTGTGATTCCATCAAACAATTTACTTTTAATTATACTTTGGTTCAATAGAGAAAGAAATAAAATATTAACCTCACCAAAACTGATAGTTGGATAGGACACAATTATGATATATTTCTGTACAAAAAGGTGTCTTTAAAGGCTTCAAACAAAAGAAAGTATCAATTGAGTGACTAGTATTACCCACTCAGATCGTACTTCATTCAACTCATCTTTGCTATACAATTTTTTTCCGTGAAACTATTAAGGAGTAATGTAAACAATTTGATCAATTAATAAACTGGTGCACACCTTTGATGTAAGACATCCTTGATCAACAATAATATCTCTCGTATATCTCATCACACGATATCTACATTCAACATTATCTGGTTGTATTAGGCACTTTATGCATAAAAATAAATCATTGTAGAATACACAAATTTTATAGTTAGTTGTAGGATATCTTGTACTTAATTAAAAATTAAGAAATGGTATTAAACATTGCATTACTTAATTTATATGAATTACTCACCCCTACTACAACCCAAGTAGGCTCCCTCTTTGATGATTTATGTTTTTATGGTGGATGAATTATAAGGGCCCTACATGAAGAAAATAATATTTGTTACCAATTATGCTTCATGCTCTAATATTGAGAGAAAAACTTACACATTAACAATCTTCATAAGATCATCAGAAGGTTGATATTGCAATGAGTCAAGGTAATATGCAATCATAGTCCTTGTGTCTAGTGCCACCAAAACCCAATGATAGCTACAAAACTTGATATCTAAGAGCCTCTCCAATAGTTGTAATTTGGTTAGGAATAGGCACAGGAAATGGTGCATTTGGCTCATAAGAAGCATCCACAACAACTAAGAAGTAACACCACATTCAAGTATAATTGTGCCAACTGCAACTACATTTTCCTTTGTCCCTATGGCCAATTGGGATTTACTAACCTATAAAATGAAACAAGATTGTTTACTTATATGCAACCATTGAAAATTCAGAATTTTACTAGGAAAGTAAGAGTTAGTCGAGGAAAATTGATTCATCAAGGTCAAATATGATGCTTATTTACATAGTTCATTGTACATATATATACTACAACATTACTACTATATAATAGACTATACTTTCTAAATGTAAAAAACTAGTGCCTTTACCATAAGAAAAGTTTTTTCCATAGTTAGTTCATCCATCATGTAGGTGGGACAAACCTAGACAAGTAAAAGCTATATTTAAACCCTATAACTTTCATTCTTGGAGGATGAAAATGTCCCTTAATGAGTTGGTATTTGAATAGTTTCAACTAGATGAATGAAATGAAATTTCTAACTTTATGTGTTATTACATAGGAATTATATAACATAATATTAATCACAACATACCTTGTTTGCTTTTTGCACTGTTAGGACATGGTCATCAACTTGACGCTTAGGTTGCTCAACAACTTGAAGGAGGAAAATTTGCTTTTGCTTAATATTAGAGCTACTAACATCAGATTGAGGTGTGGTAAGTGATTCATGCCCGATTGGTGTTCCAATTGATTCAACTCAATTGATGTGCTTTGATCTCAATCCTCAGATGGGAGTAATCAACAAAATTTATAAACCTATTTCACCATATACCGGGGTAGCATTTAGCTAGCATAGTATAGTGGCTATAGGATCGTCCACAGAGATGGGTTTTCACTTCGTAAATGATATTAGTTCAAAAACTGAATTGGTGCTTTTTCTTTTCTTTGTTAGCTTTAAAAGAAGACATAAGTTTGAATGAAAATGGATGGTATTAAGCTAATCTAACATAAAGTAACTAAAATTAGCTAGAAAGAAATTAGAAAGAAAGATGTCTCTTGGGATTTCAGGTTACTAGGATCAGGTGCCAACTACAAAGAGGGAGATTCCGGTCACTTGAATCTTTTCCTCGCATTCGGAATTTAACCTATAGTTATTTCCCGAACCGGTGTGATACAAATGCTTGCCATTAATGGTTTCAACGCTAAATCCCTCTCACTGATACACCTTGCAATGGCTCGTACCTCTCACCTAGTATTTGCCATTCAAGGTGATCCTTACCATCGGATCATCCTTGACAAGCGAACAAGAGATAACAATTAGACCTCCATGGAGCAAGATTGCAAGCAATAAGAATCCATGGAATCCAAAAGCTTACCAAGTATTGGCTATTCATGGTAATCCTAGTTAACTAAAAATATAAAAATCAAAAACGGATTACACTTTCTCTTCATTAAAAACGGAAACAACAAAATCTCACACTTATGTAGTCGGAACCTTACTTAGCTTCCTTCACCCAAGAAACAAAAAGCCTAGCCACTCATCCTTTGAGAAAACATCTCAGAGAATGTTTGGCTAGTAAGAAAATGAAAATGAAAGAGAAGGAAAAACAGAGCAAGGCTCTGTATATTCTATATACTGATCGATTCTACATACTTATATATCTATATCTTTTACAATGGATGCAAGGGAATATATATAGAGAAGTTTTTCCAACCTTCCTAGCTAAGAAATCTTATGGTTGGTGGATTACAAGGAGAAGAATGGAAATTTATACAAAAATATCTTAAGAAAAGATCTAAAAGAGTCGGTGCACAAATATCCCAGTTCGCATGTAAATTTTGCACGTTGCATGCTGACTTACGAAAATCTCGCAAGTTGATTTCGCAACTTGGAATCCATTTTCGCACGTTGAGCTCCAAGTTCGCAAGTTGCAAAATCACTTTCACAAGTTGGGCTTCTCTGTGACTGTGCAGCTGTATTCTATTTCCATTTCGAAAGGTAGGCTTTAATTTCGCACGTTGGAGTTCCAAATTCGCAAGATGCGAATTTGTCCTTCAACTGGATGCAGTTGTCTTACGAAGGCCATGTCTTCCTCATTTCAGCTCCAATTCGTACGTTGTTTAAAGCGTTGGATTCTTGACTTCCTGAGCTTTGAAATGGTATATAGCATGTAGAAAATGGACTTCGGGAAGTGCTCCAAAAGTGTGAAAGAAGACTATAGCTGTTGTCCTCTGTTTTCTTCACTCTATTTTTCCTCTCCGTTATTCTTTCCTTGCATACTTTGAACGGCTTTGGCAAAGGGCTATGGAGCTCCAAGGCTTGGTTCTTCATGAATTTGAGCTTCCAAAAGCTTTTCCATGAACTATATACAGCTCTCCCTCATTCTTGGATTGCTTTGGTGTAGCTAAAAGCTATCAAAAACACCAAAACTTAACACAATTTGATTAGAAACGATTGCAAGGGTCCTTAACATGTCAATTGAGTTAAAAGGTAATAATTACTACTCAAGAGTGTTTAAAAGAGTTAATTACAAGCTACAAAATAGCGCTTTTTGAGTAGTAATCAGTAAGCATCATCTAAAAAAGTTGGGCTAAAATATTTGCCTCAAACTTAGATTATCACTCTTAAGATTCTTTCACAAATTCCCGCATAGCACAATCCACCATGGAATGGAAATATTAGCGTGGTGTATAATGCTTGCCTTTAGCTTGTACTCAACCATTGTATTCAAGAGTGCCCAATGCTTTGTAAGTATGTCATTATTGCCACTAAAAATTTGACCACTCTCTGGTGACTCTTTCAACATCTTGTCCTAAAACACAATGATGTTATTAACTTCAATGTCATATTGGTTAATATAAATAAGGTCTTAAAATACATGAAATATATGTTAGAAAATGTATACTTACAATCTTCTCCACCACTGGTATGACAACTTCATCATAAGTGCCATCTTTCTTCTCCATCTCTTTCTTCCATGATATGCTTCCATCAATGATTTCTGTATAGCCAATTGTTGCCATCTATTAAGATATTAAAATGTACTGTAATGAGTCTTCAATCAATTTATACATAAAATAATAGAAAGCAACAAACTATTATTAACCTACCATTTCATTCTCAAGACCAGCATATCCCTTCCTACAAAGATGATGATTGTAAATATGCTTCTTCCTTCTTTCTTTTTGAACGTCTCTAAAATCCTACAAATTTTATTTTGTATTTAGTAAATATGAATATGAATATAAGGCATGAAGATGAGTTTAAGTTGACCTGAAATCTTTTAGACAATCTTTCCTTCACAAATATAGTCCAATCTTCATCTTCAATACAAATATATTCAATTGGTGGTTTCTTGAGGACCTCCACTTGGTCTTTGAAAGGAATAACATACTTGACAGTCAACATGTTCTTGAATGATCGAAAACATTTCCCCATCGTTAGCATACAATTCCTCCTACTTTTACTATCCAATGTAAAAGAAGCCTATAAATCATTAACATAGTTATTAGTAATTAAAAATGTTTCATAAACTAAATAGGAAAAAAAATTATATATAGAAAAAACTATTTTACCTCAATGGTGTCCCATAGGTTATTCTTCACTTGTATCGGTACATCTCTCCAACTGTAATATCTAATTGGGACCATAGTACGCGCCAATATGCATAAAAAACTTGTTAGATGCACAGAAGCTTGTCCAACATAACTACCATCAGGATTGTACTTTATCACAAGCTTTACCCCTCTGCTCCGATTCTTGATAATCATATAATTTCTAGGTATCCCTCTACACCTCCTTTTTGTTAGTGGTTTTTCTCCTTGCTCTAGATCCATACCTGTAATAAAAATAACTATAAAGTTTAAAAGTAAGTTTATAAAATATCCATAAATCCATATAAATCTTGTATGAAATATATAACCACAATTTTAAGTATAAAAAATTCAATTACTTAAGGCATTACCTAATGAATTGATATGTTTATAACACAATATTGAAAATAGATCTGTCAATGTTTTTCTGAAGCCAATCTGACATTAACTAAAATTAAACCATAACAATCATTTAATAGTATAGACAAATGAACCAATAAGCATAAGGTTTACCTTATACAAAACTATAGTAGCATATCAGTTCACCACATCAAAAACGAATAACGACTACTTAGTTAGACAAACACATGTTGTAATAACAACTAAAATGCATTTTGAAATAAAATAAAATTTTGCAAACATCATTATAACAAGGCTACAATTTAGTTACATATAAGATTTGTTCTCAACCCAAATCCCCTCACAGTCGCTTCACATACATATTACATCAAAGTCATCCATAGCATCAAATGATTCAACTTGTGGGGAAGAAGAAATGACTGGATGGTGTTCAATAGAGTTGTCTATGAGATCATCACTTGTGTCCCTTTCCAAGAAGTCTTGTTGAGGAGTTGATAAAACAACTTACCATCTTGGATCATTTGCATTGTTGTAGCTATAATACTGACTCCACTATTTTGGGTAGCTCGTAAATCATCATGCTCCTTGGTATGGTAGTGACACCCATTAATGACATAGCCATGATACTTAAAAACATAGTGGCTAGGAGCATGAGCTATCGATTTAAGGGTTTCAAACACAAGTTCTTCATTACCAATGGAAACTTCAAACTGTATAGATAAGTTATAGTTATTACTAACATAGTTAACCATGAGTGTAAATAATACAATAAGTGTTACTACCACTCTAGTACCTTTTGTCGCAACCAATAAGTAAAAGTACACATATGCTCATCTTGTAGCCACTTTTGTATTTTATCTTGATGTGGATATTTCATTTTCAACCATTTCATGTGATCTCTATGAAGTCATGTATAATAATTTTATAGTTAGTATCCTATATTTATTATAAGCATGTTAAACAAGGAAAAAAAAGTGTGTCCCACTTACTCGACATAAGGTTGGCTGATTGTTATATTCTCCAACACATAATGATGTTCTTGTAACCATAAATTGGAATCAACATTCATGGTATGACCTCCAAATATGGATGCCCCAACTTTTTGGTCAATGTTTGAAGTACTAGGAATTCCAATTGCCTCTACATTTGATAAGTACTCTATACAAAAGTCAATGCATTCTTCTGTAACATAGCATTTAGTGATGCAACCTTCGAGCCAATTACGATTTTGTACATAACCTTTTAACACTTTCATGAACCTTTCAAATGGGTACATCCACCTACGGTAAACTGGTCCACAAAGTCTCACCTCTCTTATAAGATGCACAACAAGATGCACCATGATATCAAAGAATGAAGGTGGGAAATACTTTTCAAATAAGCACAATATCACCATAACCTCATTTTGTAACTTGTGTAATGTAAGAAAATTAACCACTTTACTACAGAGAGCATTGAAAAAGGAAATCAATCTACAAATGGCATTCCTCACATGCTTTGGCAAAATAGATCATAATGAAACAAGCAATAAATGCTGCATTAATGTATGGTAGTCATGGGATTTCAAGCCATAAAGCTTCAAGTCTTCCATTGACACAAGGTTTTGAATGTTAGAGTAGGATCCATAAGGAACCTTCAATTGTGAAAGAGTTTGGAAAAATACCTTATTTTCCATTTTTGAAAGTGAATAACATGAAGGAGGGAGATATGTTCTCTTTGATTCAAATTTCGGTGCCAATTCACTTCTTAAGCCCATGTCTACAAGATCTAAATGACAGTTGAGTCCATTCTTTATCTTACCTGGAATGTTGAGGAAGGTACCAAAGATGCTTTCATAAACATTTTTCTCAATATGCATTACATCCAAATTATGATGAACATGAAGATATTTCTAGTACTCAAGATCAAAGAATATGGATTTCTTCTTCCAACAATTTGCATTGCTAACTTTGGATTTACCATGATTAAACTTTTTTTCCCTTATGAACTACAAATGACATTGATTTTTTTTTAGAATTTCCTCTCCACTAAATATTGGTGGAGGTGGCCTAAACTCTTGTTCACCATCAAATGCTTTCTTTTGTTTCCTAAATGGATGGTTGCATGGAAGAAATCGTCTATGTCCTGTACATGAGTTTTTTTTTCCATGTTTCAATCATGAGAATATGTTTCTTTTTGGCATATTGGACAACCAAAATATCCTTTAACTGTGCACCTAAACAAGTTTCCATACATAGGGAAGTCACTGATTGTCCATAATAGAACAACTCTTAATGTAAAGAACTCTTGTTGATGTCCATCGTAAGCCTGGATTCCGACTTCCCACAATGTTTTGAGATCTTCTATCAACGGTGCTAAATAGATGTCAATGTCATTACCAGGTTGTCGTGGACCTAAAATTAACAAATATAACATCATAAATTTTTTCTTCATGCACAACCATGGAGGAAGGTTATAAATTATCATGAGAACAAGCCAACAACTATGTTTACTACTTAATGAACTGTGAGGATTTATGTCATCTGTAGAAATGGCAAGTCTCAGGTTTCTAGGTTCTGAGGAAAACTTGGGCCATCTATGGTCAACTAGTTTCCATGATGGTGAGTTTGATGGATGACACATTTTACCATAAAAATCTCTTTATTCGACAAGCCATATGAGCTCTTTTGCGATTTTTAATGATTGAAACATTCTTCTAAATCTTGGAACTAGAGGGAAATACCACATTACTTTTACAGGAACTCTCTTCCTCTTTTTAGTTCCTGTTCTATCTGTCTTCCACCTTGAAGTTCCACAAGTAGGACATGAGGATGCATCATTCAACTCATTCCTACAAAGAATACAATCATTGGGACATGCATGTATTTTCTCATATTCCATTCCCAATGTATTGAATGTCTTTTTTGCTTCATACATAGACAAAGGCAACTCATTATTTACAAGCATTTCTAAAAGCTCTAAAAAGATTTTATCAGACCACCCAAATTGTGCTTTCAGGTTGTACATTTTAATCAATTCAAACAATTTTGTAATGTTTCTACACCAGGGATATAAAGGTTTTTCTGCATCTTTCATTAATCTTTGAAATGATTCTGGGTCATTTTTACAATCCTCTTATGCAGCTTGAACCATTTCTATTATACTATGCACATCATCAAATTGAACTCTATCATAATGTTCTAGTCTTGTAGTTGGTGGTCCACTTCGAGCTGTCTCTCCATGCCAATATCATGTATGGTAACTTTGATCAATTCCATGGAAAAACATATGCTCTCTAATCTTTTGAGGAGTATGGAATATCATATTACCACACTGTAAGCATGGACATTTAATGGAATTTTTATTTGTAAAATTTTGTATTGCAAATGCGATAAAACATTCTAACCCATCCTCATACTCCTTCGATCTTTGATCCTTTAAGATCCATGAACAGTCCATTTTTTAATAACAAACTTCCAATAGTGATCAAACTTCAAATTGAAGAAAATATCGACATTTTCTATGTCATTTGTTTAGCAACCTCTCTTTCCTCTAGTCAAAGAATAATCAATAATCAATAATCAATTTAATACGAGATTTGTTTTAAGAGTCTAGATTTAAGAGAAAAAGTGTGAGCGTTAATGCCCTAATCATTTTGACTTTTGTACATAGATCTACACTATTGGAATAACATGCTAATTATTGACAATTTTAAAAAATGCCAAGAAAAAACAAAAGGTCATTGTATATGTTACATGTAGTAGTGATTAAGAAGCTATAAATGTTATTGACCTTGAATACTTTCATTAAGGGTAATGCATAACCTCAATTAAACAAGTGCATATTAATATTATTAGCATACTATGTTGCATGTTTTATGCCATCTAATGTCTCCAACATTGTAAATTAGGGAGTGATTCCTATCCCATATAGGAATACATAATCTCTATGTGTCAACTGGCCATGTGCTCAGTTTAATTTTAACAAAATTTCAGTAGCATTTCCCTATGGTTCTCCAACTACACAAAATGGAGAAGTCATAATATGTCACATTGTCCAAGTATGTACCCTGAGAACAAGAGGAAAGAGTACCAAAATTTATTTAAAATTAATTAAGAATAATAAATTAACTTCATAGATATTATGGTTTCCTACACTATGCAATCAGACAATTCAAGCATCATTTGTAGAGAAAAGATCTTTATCACATGGTAGACAATTTAAAAGTTGTCAATGTGAAACTAGCATAGATAAAACCATTTTCACCTTTTGACAACTAAAATATCTTTACTATGTAATTATAGAAACTTTTTTCTTACAATGATACTTGAACGGGAACTCTAAGGTTGCATGCAAGCATAGTTGAGTAAAATTAAAACACAATTACTAGTTGAAATATTACAACAAAACAACATAACTCTCATTCTTTCATGTTTATCTTAAGTATATAACATTTAACATGGAGGCCTAAAAGCCTTTTCACAACTTAGAGAGCAACATCTTCTACAAAAAGGTCCACACCAAATTTAATCAAAATAAGCTAAATTAACAGTTTTAAATGCTCATCAAGTAATTATCCTACAAAACAAATAATAAGACAATCAATATTTAATAATTAATTTTCTTTGTCTAAATTTTAGCCTATAAAGGTATTTTGTGAACTATACAATTTAAACTTGTCTCTATGCACTGCTTTTGCATTCGGTGTTTTTGAGAAAAATTCACAAGAATTATAGGGATAATATATGGTTTAACATATATATTTTTCATTTAAAATAAAATTTACGAAAATGAAAATATTTTTTGTTTGATTAAAATTTTTATCTCTTTATTATAAAACTAATATATTATACATCTAAATAAAATGTGAAGAAATTCTAGATGCCTATGTAAAATAAATAAATATTGCATCCTAATGAAGAAACTGAGAATTAATTTTAAACCATATATGATAATATAGGAGCACACACTAATGAACATGGAACATGGTTTTCATAATTTGAAAAAATTAATAAAAAAAAAATTGAAATTATAATTTTAACCTTTTAAGTATCTAAAGTAAGTGACCATGGTAATAGGAAATTTATCCCAAATACCCCTTAGAGCCAAATATCCTAAAACTTTTTTTAGGTTATAATTAAATTTTGTGTTATCAATTTTATTTGTACTATTTTCTATTTTCAAATGGTTTGGTAAATTATTTTAATATACTTATAATTAATCAAGTAAATTATTTTAATAACATAATATATATATAGATAACATGCTACCAAAAAGTAATTTGTGAAAAATGCATATTTCATGGGTTAGTTCAAAAATTATCATTTGGTAATCTAAATTTTCAAAATCACAATTAAAATTTACCAAATGTTAAATGTTTATGAGAAAAACATTTTCAATTATTACCAAAGACTTCCAACATTATGAGAAACACTCCCAAACCACCTTCAATATATTTTAGGTAGATTCAATAGTATTTGTGTTATAACTGTATTTGTTTATTAAATTGATTTTACTTATTTGGATTAGAGAATTGAGTTATTTACTAAAATTATATTTTTCCCATCCTTTTTTCCAAAATCAAAATAAAATTTATAGAAAATATAGAAAGTAGAAAAAGAAAAGTATAAAATAAAACTAAATTTAATGAATTTGATCGAAAGATATATATATATATAGAGGAAAATGACTTTGGAAGAAAATTATCAAATTTAAATTTGTATCTTATTTTTCTTTGAGTTTTTCCATCTATTCACTTTATTGTATTTCATTGCTCACGTTGTCTTCAAAATTTTCAACATTAAGCCCAAGCTAAAACTCTATCCAAAAATAATAGAACTCTTATAAAATTTCATATTTTAAAAATATCTTATAGAATGGTACTTATATATATATATATATATATATATATATATATATATATATATCAATAAATTTTTTAATTTATTATAATAAATATTGATTAAATTTTTAAAAACAAAATTTCCATCATAATGTGTATAAATGGAAAATTATTTGAAATCTTAAATTTGTAAAAATAATATTATAATAACTGTAGACGATTTGATGCCAAAGATTTTTTTCTTTCTTTACAGTATCATTTTTTCCTTTGAAGAAAGTCACTCATGCCTTTAACTAATTAATCAATTATTGGGCTTGAAAGTTGAAATCATTGTCTTACTCTTGACATGTGGATCAGATGGGGAGCAAGATTTTGCTCCCATGTGGCATCCTTTAAATATGATAAGATATAAGAAATAAACATCTAGATTTTAATTGCAATTCTTTAATGTACTACATTGTATCAAAATATAGTAATGAATTATATATATATATATATATATATATATATATATATATATATATATTAAATATAATAAAAATTTAATTAATTCATAAAAATATTTAAAAATAGTATAAAGATAACATAGTAATATTTAATTAAAAAATATTAGGGAGTCAATTCCATTTTGTATCAAAATTTAAAATTAACTCCTTTTTGTGTATGATCCAACCTGGACTATAGAATAAATAGAAATAAAACTCAACTTCTTTTACTATTTAAAAAATATACAAAACAACTATTTCTTGTTCTAGTATGCTCTCTTTGTCAAAAAATATACAAATATTAGAAATGCTTGGGCTTATTTTTAAATATTGAGGAATAGACGGTGATAGTGTAATGTGATTCTAGAGGACATTCCTACCCATTGCCCAACCTCCTAGCACAAGGTTTTGTCAATTGCTGATATGTATACCATTTTCTTTTAAAAAAAACATATATATATATATATATATATACTTATTGCTCACAGTTAATCCTAATTGGAAGGAAAACTCTTCTAAATCTTCTCTACCAGAGGATGATAAATGAAAATCCAAAATTTTGAATATATTGAACCAAATAATAATAATAATAATAATAGCAACAACAACAAAATTCATCAACATCTGGAGTAAGAAGAACTAATAGATAAGTGAAGAATCTCAACACGATAACTATAATAGCACAAAAATTATATATATCATTGAAATCCCAGAACAATTCAATGCTTCCTAGATATATATTCATATCTTTCTCAAATGTATAAAATTGTATAAGAATAATAACATATATTTTAGAGTGCAACATGCCTTTAATGACATTTATATTTGGATTTGAACCGAATTGTCAAATTGAATTTAGACATCTCACAGTGACCAAACCAAAACCCTTTTAGTAGTTTCCAGAAAATAATAAAGAAAGCTTTACAACTTTTAAAAAACTATCTAGAACGAGGAATAAGAAAATGGCCAATAGCAGTCCATGTTTTATGTTTTAAAAGTGATACCAGTTCAGCCTCTTAAAAACTATTTTTTTTTAAAAAAAAAAAAAAAACATAGAAAAAAAGGGGTGTCATCATGACAAAGCCATCGTGTTTTTACCTATCCCCCAATAGTTAGATGATCAAGTGAGTTCTAGAAACTCTAGACCATCCATTAGGTCGATCACCACTTGATCTTGCAACTTCATTTGATGATCAAGCCTATATATGAGAGGTATATAAGATTTCCTCCAAGTGCCCACCAAATACAAACCTGAAATGGACATTGATGATTTAGTTTAGCAAGTGGATTAACATTGGCTCAAAATATAATCAAAGATCATATAGTTAAATATAAAATAACATAGAGAATTAAGTCTTGGGGCTATCAAAACTAACAAGTGGTGCTAACACACTCGGATTTCGCATGTTTTTTTCCTCAATTTCTTTTTTATATACTTCATGTCTAATGGATTTCCTTTTAATATCATCATAGAATGAATGGATGATTTACATGCTATTCCATAAACTAAGAAAAGATAAATCATTGCTCCAATACTCAAACCTGGAAACTTGAAACAATAGATACAAAACATCTAGATATTAAACACATATTTTCACATTAATTTAACAAAATGAACATATATCTGATTCTCATACCCATTTTATCAAGCAACTTGCATGTATCTAGGGAATACAAGCTATACAACAACGCAACGTGAACAAATTTCATAAAAAACAAAGACCTCTTTGAGAAATCAAGTTGTTAAAACTGAAGAAGAAAACATCAACACCTATAAAAAAAAAAATAATAACGAAGAAAATTAAGACACTGATTTTTTATTATTTTTTTTATCCAAATCCAAAACCAAGGATCATACATAATTTCAAAACAAAAATTAATCAAAGATTTTGAACCTTGATAGAGCTTTCCCAATTCAAATCTCACAATAAATCCAAGATTCATAAAAATACACATGCAAATATGATTTTATCCATCTTATGACATTTTCCCAAGGCTCCCCTTCCTAAACCCATACTCCTCATCTCAAGTTCCCACACTTCTCTCATAATGAAAGACCATCTAATCCAAAGGCCTTTAAAATTACAAACATTAGAAACAACTATTAAATCATAAACCTTAGCCCTAAATAAACCTAAAAAGAGAACATAACACTTACATGTAAATGAAATCTTTCAGGTCATGGACAACTATGAATGTAGCTGGTAGTGGATTTCGTTGATGGTGGCCATAAAAGTGGGCTTTTTGACCTCAGATGTTGATTAGGGTGTAGGCTTCAAACTTCAAAATGAGATTATTGTCTAGAGCGAGTACAAATCTAAGTAGTCGGATAATAGAGAGTTTCTTGTTAGCTACCGAAAAAGATATGCAAGTTATCCATAATCAGAAAAGTTGAGGTTTTGGTGGTTGGCAGCAAGGGTTTTGGTGGGTTCTTTAATATTAGCTATTTGTATTGAGAAGGAGTCAGGGTATGAGAGTATGAGGGAAAAGAGGGATTTATATATGAGCAAAGATAATGGCATTTTTAAGAAACGCCAAAGATTCCCTTTTAATTCCAGGTCACTTTTTAAGCGCCAAGGTTCATAAATGCCATTATATTCTCCATTAAAGTGCCGACATTAATGTGTCTTTTCTACACACTATGATTCATCCATTTTGCCTAACATTATTGACACTTATTAAAAGCCCTAAAGAATGAAGCATCCTTAAATAAACTTTTTATAGTAGTGTATCATTGACATGAACGACTACGGGGTCGTCAGCTCAAGTCACTAGGTGGTATGATCAATTGAGGGCTATAATTGACATGAAAAACTTTAGCCCGTGATCTCAAGGGTCTAGATGTTGTGAACAACTCAAGGTTGTGGATGACATAAATGACTCTAACTCATGAGCTTAAGCCTTTAGATACTGTGACCAGCTCGGGGTTGTTATTGACTTGAATGAATTTTAGTCATGAGCTCAAGGCTTTAAATGTTATGAACAAGTTTGGGTTGTAGTTGAGATGAATGACTCTAGATCATGAGCTCATGGTTCTAAAAGCTATGAGTAGCTCTGGACTTTGGTTGACATGAATGACCATGGGTCATGAGCTGAGGGCTCTAAATGCTATGACCAACTCAGAGCTATGGTTGACATGAACAACTCCAGGTCACGAGCTCAGGGCTCTAGGTGCTATGAATAACTTAAGACTGTGGATGATATGAATGACATTGGCTCAAGAGCTTAGGCCTCTCAATATTATGAAATGCTCAAGGCCTTTATTGACTTCAAAGACTCCATGTTATGATCTAATGGCTTTAAATGAAATGAATAGCTCAATGTTATCGTTGAAATGAATGACTCGAGGTTATGAGCTCAGAGCTCTAGATCCTATGATTAATTCAGGAATATGGATAACATGTACTACTCCAAGTCATGAGCTCAGGCCTATAAATACTATGAACACCTAAGGGTTGTGGTTGACATGAACGACACCAAGTCATGAACTCAAGGCTCAACATTCTATGAACAACTCTAGGTTGTGGATGACATGAGTGACTCTGGCTCATGAGCTAAGGCCTCTAGATACTATGAACAACTCAGTGCTATTGTTGACTTGAAAGACTCGGGGTCATGAGCTGAAGGCTCTAAATGCTTTGAATAGCTCAAGGTTGTGGTTGACATGAACAACTCCGGGTCATGATCTCAAGGATCTTAATCTTATGAATAATTCAGGGTTACGAATGACATGAACGACTCCGGGTCATGAACTCAGGCCTCTAGATAGTATGAAGAGCTTAGGGTTGTGGTTGACATGAACGAATCTAGGTTGTTAGCTTAGAGTTCTAGATGTTATGAAAAGCTCTTAGTTATAGTTCACATGAACAACTTTAGATCGTGAGCTCAAGGCTCTAGAGGCTATGAACAGCTCAAATTTAGGGTTATAAGTTGAGGGTTCTTGATGTAATGAGCAACTCTAGGTTATGGTTGACATGAATGATTATGGGTCATGAGCTTAGGGCTCTACATGCTATGAACAACTAAGAGCTATGGTTGACATGAACAACTTTATGTCGTGAGCTGAGGGCTTTAGATTGGTATGAACAATTTAGGGCTATGGATGACATGAACGACTCCAAATCATGAGCTCATGCCTCTACATATTATGAATAGCTCAAGTATGATATTGACTTGAAAGACTTTGGGTCGTAAGCTCAAGGTTGTGGTTAATATAAATGACTATGGGTTGTGAGCTAAGGGCTCTAGATCCTATGAATAATCAGGGTTATGGATGTCATGAACTCTGGGTCATGAACTCAATCCTTTAGATACTATCAACAACTCAGGGTTATGGTTGACATGAACGACTCTAGGTTGTGAGCTCAAGGCTCTAGATGCTATGAATAGCTCTGGGTTGTGGATGACATGAATGACTACGAATCATGAGCTTAGGCCTCTAAATACTATGAAAAGCTTAGGGTTGTTATTGACTTAAGAGACTTTAGGTCATGAGCTTAAGGCTCTAGATGTTATGAACAACTCAAGGTTGTGGTTGACATGAATGAATTCGATTCATGATCTTAAGGCTTTAGATCTTATGAATAATTTAGGCTTGTAGATGACTTGAATGACTCATAGTCATGAGCTCAGGCCGCTAGATACTATGAAGAGCTTAGGGTTGTGGTTGAAATGACAACTCCAAGTTGTGAGCTCAAAGCTTTAGAAGCTATGAAAAGTTTTAGGTTGTGGTTGACATGAAAAACTACTAGTATGTGAGTTGAGGGCTTTTGATGCTATAAACCACTAAGGGTTGTGGTTGACATGAATGAATCTAGGTCATGAGCTCAGGGCTCTAGATACTATAAATAGATTTCGATTGTGATTGACATGAACGACTATAGGTCATGAGCTCAAGGCTTTAGATGCTATGAACAACTAAGGGTTTTGGTCCATACGAATGACTCTAGGTTATTAGATTAGGGCTCTAAATGCTATGAAAAGTTATGGGTTGTGCTTGACATTAACTGATACGGGTCTTGAGCTCTAGGCTAGAGATACTATGCACAGCTCAAGGCTATAGTTAACATGAATGACTCCAGGTCGTGAGGAAAGGTCTATACATGCTATGAATAACTATGGGTTGTGATTGACATGAATGACTATGGGTCATGAACTCAAGGCTCTAGATGCTATGAAAAGCTCTGGGCTATGGTTGACATGAATAACTTTAGCTTGTGGTCTCAAGGTCTAGATGTTGTGAACAACTCAAGGTTATGGATGACATGAACGACTTTGGCTCATAAGCTCAAGCCTCTAGATACTATGACTAGCTCTAGGTTGTTGTTGACTTGAAAGATTCTAGGCCTTGAGGTCAAGGCTCTAGATGTTATGAATAACTCAAGATTGGGGTTGAAATGAATGGATGAAGGTAATGAGCTACGGGGTCTAGATCATATCAATAATTCAAGGTTGTGGATGACATGAACAACTCCGAGTCATGAGATGAGGCCACTAGATACTCTGAATAGCTCAAGGATGTTGTTGAATTTAAAGACTATGGGTTGGGAACTCTAAGCTCTACATGCTATGAACAACTTAGGGTTGTGGTTAATATGAATGACTTCAGGTTGTGAGCTTAGGGCTCCAGATGCTATGAACAACTTAAGGCTATGAATACCATGAACAACTTTGGGTCATGAGATCAAGGCTCTAGATGCTATGAACAAGGCTATGGTCAACATGAAAGACTTCGGGTCTTAAGCTCAGTGCTTTAAAAGCAATGAACAACTCAGAGTTATGGATGATATGAATGACTCAGTATCCTTCGGGTCTCTAGATGCTATGAACAACTTAAGGATATGAATGACGTGAATGATTCCTGGTCATGAGCTCAAGACTCAAAATACTATGAACAACTCAAGGTTGTGGTTGACGTAAACAACTCTAAGTTAAGAGCTTAGGGTTTTTGATGCTATGAACTACTCAAGGTTGTTGATGAGATGGGCTATTCTAGCTTGTGAGCTTGGGGCTTTGGATGCTATGAACCGCTTAGGGTAGTGGATGACATGAGCTACTTCGGATCATGAGGTAAAGGTTGTGGATGCTATGAACAACCTAGAGTTGTTAATGATATGAATGACTCATAATCCCGTGAGCTCGAGCCTATAGATTCTATGAATTGCTCAGGGCCTTGGTTGACATGAATGACTCTGGGTTGTGAGCTAAAGGCTTTAGATGCTCTGAATAACTTAGAATTATGGATGTTATGAACGACTTTGGATCCTGTCAACTTAGGCCTCTACATACTATGATCCTGTCAACTCAGGGATGTGGATGATATGAATGATTCTACTTCATTAACTCAAACCTCTAAGTGTTGTGCATAACTTAGGGCTATGGATGACATGAACAACTCCTAGTCATGAGCTCAAGGCTCTAGATGCAATGAACAGGTCTTTGTTCTAGTTGAGATGAACAACTCCAAGTTATGATATTAAGGCTCTATATGCTATGAATAGCTCAAGGTTGTTATTAACATCTTAGGGCTGTGAGCTTATAGGTTTAGATGTTATGAACAACTCAGGCTTGTGGTTGACATGAACGACTCCAGGTCGTGACCTCAGGGCTCTGAATGCTACGAACAACTTAAGGCTATGGAAGACAAGAAGGACATCGGCTGATGAGCTCTGGCCTCTAGATACTATGAATAACTTAGGGTTGTGGTTGACATGAAAGACTTTAAGACATGAGCTCAGGCCTCTAGAGGCTATGCACAACTTAAGGTTGTCGATGACATGAACGAGTCTGGGTCATGAGCTTAGAGCTCTAAATGCTATGCATAACTTAGGTCTATCGTTGTCATGAAAGACTCCGGGTTAGGAGCTTAAGGATCTAAATGCTATGCACAACTCAGGGTTGTGGATGACATGAATGACTTTGGATCAACAGCTTAGGGCTCTAGATACTATAAACAACCGAGTGTTATGGTTGACATGACTGACTCCTGGTCGTGAGCTTAGGGCTCCAAATGCTGTGAACAACTCCGGACTGTGGATGACAATAGCTACTCCGGGTGGTGAGCTCAAGGCTCTGGATGCTATAAACAACTTAGAATTATAGATGATATGAACGACTCGGGATCTCATGAGCTTAGGCCTCTACATGTTATGAAAAACTCATGGTTGTAGATTCCATAAAAGATTCTACATCATGAGCTCAAGCCTCTAAATGCTATGAATAGGTTAGGGCTATTAATGACATGAAAGACTTTAAGTTGTGAGCTCCGGGCTCTAGAAGCAATGAACAACTTAGAGTTGTAGATGATATGAATGACTCAGGATCCTGTTAATTGAAGCCTCTAGATATTGTGAATCTCTTAGAGTTTTGGATGACATTAATGACTCCGAGTTGTGAGCTTAGTACTATAGATACTATGAACACCTCAGGGTTATGGTTGACATGAATGACTCTGGGTCGTAAGCTCAAGGCTGTAGATGCTATGAAAAACTCAGGAGTGTGGATGAGATGAACTACTTTGGGTTCTAAGCTCAAGGCTTGGATGCTATGAACAGCTCGGGGTTGTGAATGACATGAGCTACTCCGGGTAGTGAGCTCAAGGCTTTGGATGTTATGAACAACTTAGAGTTATGAATGATATGAACGACTCAGGATACCGTGAGCATAGGTCTCTAGATGATATGAACCATTCAAGGCTTTGATTGAGTTAAACGACTCGAGGTTGTAAACTTAGGGATCTAGATGCCATGAATAGTTCAGAATCATGGATAATATGAACAATTGGGGATTCTGTGAGCTCAAGCCTCTAAATGATTTGAACAACTCAGGGTAATGGATGATATGAACGATTTTGCATCATTAGCTCAAACCTCTAAATGCTATGAATAGATAAGGGTTGTTGATGAAATGAACGACTTTGGGTTTTGAGCTTAGGGCTCTAGACGCGATAAATAGTTGAGGACTATGCTTGACATGAACAACTATGGGTCATAAGCTCTATACTCTAGACAATGTGAACAACTCAGGGCTATGGATGACATTAATGACACTGGGTCATGAGCTTAGGGCTCCAGATACTATGAATAGCGTAGGGTTGTGGTTGACCTAAAAAACCTTGGGTCATTAGTTGAGGGCTTTAGATGCTATGAACATGTAAGAGTTATGGATGGTACGAACAACTTAGGATCCTGTGAGCTCAGGCCCTTAGATATTATAAACCGCTCAAGGCTATGAATGATATGAACGATTCTACATCATGAACTCAAGCCTTTAGATTTTATGAATAGCTCAGGGTTGTGGATGACATGGATGACTTTGGGTAAACTCAAGGCTCTAAATACTATGAAGAACTCAGGGGTGTGGATGAGATGAGCTACTCCAAGTCATGAGCTCAAATCTCTAGATGCTGTGAACAACTTAGGACTATGGATGACATGAGCTACTCAAGGTCATGAGCTGACGACTCTAGATGCTACAAATAATCTAGAGTTGTGAATGATATGAATGACTTGGGATCCTATGAGCAAAGTCCTCTAGAACTTATGAACTGCTCAGGACTTTAGTTCACACAAATGACTCTAGGTCATGAGCTAAAGACTCTAAATTCTCTGAACAACTTTAGGTTGTGGATTACATGACCTATGATGGGTCATGAGCCCAGGGCTCTAGATGCTATGAACAACTCAAAGTTGTGGATGATATGAATGATTTGGGATCTTGTGAGATCAAGCCTCTAGATGTTATTTACCACTAAGGGTTGTGGATGATATGAATGATGCTATGTCATGAGCTCAAGCCTCTAGATGTTATGAACTTTTTAGCATCATGGATGACATGAACAAATCCGGGTTGTGAGCTGAAGGCTCTAGATGTTATTAATAACTTAGGCTTGTGGATGACATGAATGACTCCGGGTCATGACCTCAGGCCTAGAGATTCTATAAAAAAAACTAAGGGTTGTTATTGACATGAAAGACTCTAATTTATGAGCTCAAGGCTCTAGATGTTATGCACAACTTAAGGTTGTCGATGAAATGAAAGACTCTGACTCGTGAGCTCAAGGCTCTAGATGGTATGAACAACTCATGGTTGTCATTGACATGAACGAATTCGGTTCATGAGGTAAGGCCTCTTGATGCTATTAACATCTCAAGTTTATGGATACATGAACAACTCTAGGTTATGAGCTCAGATCCTTAAATTCTATGAACAACTCAAGGCTGTTGTTGACATGAAAGACTCTGGGATGTGAGTGCAATGCTTTACGTGTAACGAATAGCTCAGGGTTATGATTGACATGAACAACTATGGTTCGTGAGCTCAAGGCTCAACATGCTATGAAAAATTAAGGGTTGTGGATGACATGAACAACTCCAGGTTGTGAGCTCATGGCTCTCAATCTTATGAATAATTCAAGGTTGCAGGTAACATGAACGACTCCGGGTCATGAGCTCAAGCCTGTAGATACTATGAAGAGAAAAATTCAGGGTTGTGGATGACATGAACAACTCCAGGTCATAAGCTCGGGGCTTTAGATGCTATTAAAAACTCAAGGTTGTGGATGATATGAATGACTTTGGGTCATGAGCTTAGGACTCTAGATTCTATGAACAACTAAGTGATGTGGTTGACATGAATGACTTTGATTTATGAGCTTAGGGCTCTAAATGTTATACATAACTTAAGGTTGTCAATGACTTGAAAGGCTCCAAGTCACAAGCTTAGGGCTCTGCATGCTATACACAAGTCTGGGCTATCGATGACATGAATGACTTTAAGTCATGATCTCAATGCTCTAGATCCTAGGAATAATTCAGGCTTATAGATGACTTAAACAACTCTAGGTCATGAGCTCAGGCTGCTAGATACTATGAAGAGTTTAGGGTTGTGGTTGACATGACAACTCTAGGTTGTGAGCTCAAAGGTATAGAAGATATAAACAGCTTTCGGCTATGGTTGACATGAATGACTACGGATCGTGAGCCTAGGGCTTTTAATTTTATCAACCACTAAGAGTTGTGGTAGACATGAATGACTCTAGGTCATGAGCTTAGGGCTCTAAATGCTACAAACAGCTTGAGGATATGATTGACATGAGCGACTACATGTCTTGAGCCCAGGGCTTTAGATGCTATGAATAACTAAGGGTTGTGGTTCACATGAATGACTTTATGTCATGAGCTTAAGGCTCTAAATGCTATGAATTGCTCTAGGCTATTCTTGACATGAAACGCTACGGGTCTTGAGGTATGGCCTTGAGATACTATGCACAACTCAAGGCTATAGTTGACATGAATGACTCCAGGTTGTGAGGACAAGTCTGTAAATGGTATGAATAACTATGGGCTACGATTGACATGAACGACTACGGGTCATGAGCTCATGGCTCTAGATGTTATGAAAAACTCAAGGTTATGGTTGATATGAATAACTCTAGCTCATGATCTCAAGGCCTTAGATATTGTGAACAACACAGGGTTAGGAATGACATGAATGAATCTGGCTCCTAAGCTAAAGTCTCTAGATACTATGACCAATTCTAGGCTGTTGTTGACTTGAAAGACTCTAGGTCTTGAGGTCATGACTTAAGATGCTATCAATAGCTCAGGGTTGGGGTTGTAATAAACAACTCTTTCCTCTAGTTGAGTTGAACAACTCTGAGCTATGAGCGTAAGGCTCTAGATGCTATAAATAGCTTAAGGCTATCGTTGACAGCTTAAGGCTATGAGCTCAAGGCTTTAGATGTTATGAACAGTTGAGGCTTGTGGTTGACATGAATGACTTTAGGTCATAACCTCAAGGCTTTAAATGCTATGAGCAACTCAAGGCTATGGAAGACAAGAATGACTTTGGGTGATGAGCTCTAGCCTTTAGATAATATGAATAGCTCAAGGTTATGGTTGATATGAAAGACTCCGAGATATAAGCTCAGGCCTCTAGATTCTATGCATAACTCAGGGCTAATGATGACATGAAAGACCCTAGGTCATGAACTCAGAGCACTAAATGCTATGGACGACTTAGGTCTATCGATGTCATGAAAGACCCTAGGTCATGAACTCAGAGCACTAAATGCTATGGACGACTTAGGTCTATCGATGTCATGAAAGACTCTAGGTCAAGAGCTCAAGGATCTAGATGTTGCACAACTCAGGGTTGTGGATGACATGAACGACTTTGAATCAAAAGCTTAAGGCTCTAGATATTGTAAACAAATGAGTGTTGTGGTTGATATAACTGACTCCTGGTTGTGAGCTTAGGGCTCTAGATGATATGAACAACTTAGGGCTATGGATGATAAGAGTTGCTCCGGGTAGTAAGCTCAAGGCTCTAGATGCTATAAACAACTCAGAATTGTGGATGATATGAATAACTCAAGATCCTCTAAGCTTAGGCCTCTAGATGCTATGAACCACTCAAGGTTGTGGATTCTATGAAGGATTCTTCAACATAAGCTCAAGCTTCTAAATGTTATGAATGGGTCAAGGCTATGGATGACAAGAAAGACTTTTGGTTGTGAGCTCATGACACTAGAAGCAATGAACAACTCAAAGGTATGGATGATATGAATGACTCAGGATTCTGTTAATTCAGGCCTCTAGATGTTGTGAACCGCTTAGGGTTGTGGATGACATTAATGACTCCCGTTTGCGAGCTTAGCACTATAGATACTATGAACACCTCAGGGTTGTGGTTGGCATGAATGACTCTAGGTCATAAGCTTAGGGCTTTAGATGCTATGAAAAACATAGGGGTGTAGATGGGATGAATTACTCCGAGTTGTGAGCTCAAGGTCTGGATGCAATGAACAACTCAGGGTTGTGGATGACATGAGTTACTCTACATCGTGAACTCAAGGCTTTGGATGTTATGAACAACTTAGAGTTATCAATGATATGAACAACTCAAGATGTCATGAGCACAAGTCTCTAGATGATATGAACTGCTCAAGGCTTTGCTTGAGTTAAATGACTCCATGTCGTGAGCTTAGGGATTTAGATTCCATGAATAGATCAGAGTTATGGATGACATTAATGACTCAGGATCCCGTGAGCTCAGGCCTCTTGATGCTTTGAATCGCTTAGGGCAATGGATGAAATAAACAATTTTGTATCATTAGCTCAAGTCTCTAAATGCTATGAATGGATAAGGGTTATGGATGAAATGAACGACTCCAAGTCGTGAGCTTAGGGCTCTAAATGTGATGAATAGTTTCAGGCCTATGGTTGACATGAACAACTATGGGTCATAAGCTCTGGGCTCTAGACAGTGTGAACAACTCAAAGCTATGGATGACATTAATGACACCGGGTCATGAGCTCAAGGCTTCAGATACTATGAACATCATAGGGTTGTTGTAGTTGACTTGGAAAATGTTAGGTTGTCAGTTGAGGGCTTTAGATGCTATGAACATGTAAGAGTTATAGATGATATAAACAACTTAGGATCTTGTGAACTCAAGCCATGATATGAATGATTTTGCATCACGAACTCAAGCCTCTAGATGCTATGAACAACTTATGGTTATGGATAACTCTGGGTCATAAACTTAGGGCTCTAAATGTTATGAACAACTCAAGGGTGTGGATGGCATGAGCTACTCTGAGTCATGAGCTTGGAGATTTGGATGCTAAGAACAACTTAGGGCTATGGATGATATGAGCTACTCAGGCTCATGAGCTTAGGACTCTAGATGTTACAAACAATCTAGAGTTGTGAATGATATGAATGACTTGGGATCTAGTGAGTAAATTCCTCTAGAACTATGAATTTATAAGGCTTTTTCATATGAAAGAATCTAAGTCATGAGCTCAGGGTTCTAGATGCTTTGAACAACTTATAATTATGGATTAAATGAATGAGTTGCGATCTCGTGTGCTTAGGCCTCTAGATTCTATGAACAACTCAGCGTTGTGGATGACATGAACGACTTTGGGTCTTGAGCTCAGGGCTTAAGATGTTGATTACTACTCAAAAAGTGCTCTTTTATAGCTTGTTATTAACTCTTTTAAACACTTTTGAGTAGTAATTAATACCTTTTAACCCAATTGGCATGTTAAAGACCCTTGCAAATGTTTTTAATCAATTTTTGGCTAGTTTTAGTGTTTTTGGTAGTTTTTTTATCAATGAAGCAAGCCAAGAATGAGGGAGAACTTTGTGCAACCCTTGGGAATGAGCTGCCAAGCCAATCAAGCGATGAAAGGAAGAGGATCAAAGAAATAAATCCATCATGAAGCAATTTTTCATGGTGATGTGAAATCTTCACATGCTATGTGAAATTCAAAGCATAGCAGTTTCAAGGAAAATTTGGAGCACTTCTTGGAGTCCATTGTCTACATGCTATATATTATTTCGAAGCTTGGGAAGTCAGGAGTCCAACACTTTAAATGGTGTGCAATTTGGAGTTGAAACGAAGAAGTTATGGCCAATTGAAGGCAACTACGCAAAGTTGAAAATGAATTTCGCATTGACATTTCTTGATGCGAAAATTTTTGCATTGACATTCCCTAATGCGAAAATTTTCACACTGACTTTTCCCAATGAGAAAATTTTCACAGCACACTTTCCCAATGCAAAAATTTTCACACTGACTTTCTCTGATGCGAAATTTTTTGCACCACCTTTCTCCAATGCGAAAATATAATAGTTAGAAGATTTACACCGACTCTATTAGATTTTTACCTTAATATATTTGGTGTAATTATCAATTCTCTCCTTGTAATCATTTGAAGATCTTTCAAGATATTTAGGATATCTAATTAAGAGGTTGAAAATATCTCTCTTTATATATCCTAAGATATCTCCTTGTAATATCTATCTCTCATTTTTCACTGATATCTCGTCTCTTTGAAGAGGGGAAGACATTGGAGTGGGGATCACTTGTACATGTTTTTAGTAAGAAATATACAGAGTGTTGCTCTACTTTACCTACTCTTTTTTATTGTATTTTTCATTCTATCCAAACAACCTCTGAAGATGTTTTCTCATAGGATGAGTGGCTAGACTTTTTGTCTCTTGGACGGAAGGGAGCTTGGTAAGGGACCTGACTACAAAAGTGGGAGTTTTCCTTGTTTCAATTTTTAATAAAGAGGAAGTTGTGACCTGTTAATGGTTTTTATATTTTTAGTTAACTTAAAATGCCTTAAAATCACCTGGGCCAACACTTGGTAAGGCAAGTGGACTCCATCCATTAAGTTACACTAGTTTATCTCTTACAAGCCTCTAGTAGGTGGTTTAAAGGTAGGATTTTCTAGAATAGCCAACACTTGGTAAGCTTTTAGACTCTAAGGAGACATCCATTAGTTATCTCTTGTGAGCTTGTGAAGGGTAATCCAAGGTTAAGGATCACCTTGAATGACAAATGCTAGGTGAGAGGCACGAGCCATTGCAAGATGCATCAATGAGAGGGAATTAGCGTTGAAACCATTAATGATAAGCAATTGTAACACACCGGTTGGGAGGATAACTATAGGTTAAATCCCCATGATTACTACTCAAAAAGTGCTATTTTATAGCTTGTAATTAACTCTTTTAAACACTTTTGAGTAGTAGTTATTACCTTTTAACTCAATTAACATATTAAGGACCTTTGCAATCAATTCTAATCAAATTGTGTTAAGTTTTGGTATTTTGATAGCTTTTTGATCACCAAAGCAATCCAAGATTGAGGAGAGTTCTTTGGAATCCATGGAAAAGCAAATGGAAAGCTTAGAAACATGAAGAACCAAAGCTTTGAAGCTTTAAAGTCCTTTGCCATAAGCAAATCTGGAATGCAAGGAGGTGAAGCAAAGAGAATCTAACATGAAGCATTCTAGATGATAGTCATTTCAGCAACTTTTGGAGCACTTCCTGGAGTTCAATTTATTCATACTATATATCGTTTCGAAGCTCGGGAAGTCAACAATCCAATGCTTCAAATGGTACATGATTCGGAGTTGAAATGAAGGAGTTAAAGCCATTGGAAGCCAATCACTCCAAGTTGGAGGAAAATTTTGCACGGCTGCGAAATCAGCCTTGGGCTGCGAAAATGTTGTCCTTTTGCTGCGAAATTTCACAGCCCTCTTGCTGTAGAATTTGTCCTGAAGCTTCCCGATACTTACGACCGACATTTTAAGATTTTTTGCTTTAGATTTTTGATGTCTAAATCCCTAAACTCTCATTGTAACCCACCTATCATAGGATTCCTTAGTCTTTAAGTAAGAACAAAGGGTGAATAACCTCTTATATATAATTTGTAATTTTTTTTACATATATCATGATGTAATCGGACAAGAGGAAGAAATATATTTTACTCTTATATATAGTTTGTAATTTTCTTTACATATATCATGATGTAATCGGACAAGAGGAAGAAATATATTTTACAGAGCACTTGCTCTGTTTTTCCTTCATCTTTTTATTTTCTCATTATTTTCTTTCTAGCCAATCAAACTCTAAGGATGTTTTCTCAGAGGATGAGAGGCTAGGCTCTTCATCTCTTGGAGTGAAGTAATCCGGGTAAGTTTTCTCATGGATAAATTGGAAGTTTTGTTGTTTTAGTTTTTAATGAAGAGAAAGTGTGACCCGTTAATGGTTTTTATCTTTTTAGTTAACTTAAAATGCCTTTAAATCACCTAGGCCAACACTTGGTAAGGCAAGTGATCTCCATCCATTGAGATGCACTAGTTTATCTCTTGCAAGCCTTTGGGAGGTGGTTTGAAGGTAGGATTTTTGATTCATGCCTAATTGGTGTCTCAGTTGATTCGTGTCCAGCTGGTGCTCCTTGATGGCGGGAGTAATCAACAAAATTTATAACCTATAACACCATGAACTAGGGTAGCAAAGAAAAAGCTACTATAGCATAGTGGCTCTAGGATCATTCACTGGGAAGGGTACTCAAACTAAAAATGATACCAATTCAAAGTGAATTGGTGCTGTTTCATTTTAAGATTAACTTAAGAAATAAAACACAAACTTTGGTTGAAAAAGGGTTGGACTTAGATTAACAACAACGCAAGTGATGAAAATTACTTAAGAAGAAAATCATTCCTTGGAGATTCAGGTTTACAGGGGAGGTTCCTCATGCAAAAGCATAGCTCTGGTCAGTTGGTTCAATTCCTCACATTAGAGAATTAACATAAAATCAATTCTCTAACAGGTGCTGCACAAATGCATCCCTCAATTGGATTTCAGCTTTAATTCTCTCACTGATGCAACTTGCAATGGTTTGAGCCTCTCACTTAGCCTTTACCATTCAAGGTGATCTTTAACCTTGGATTACCCGTCACAAGCTCGCAAGAGATAACTAATGGATGTCTCCTTAAAGTCCAAAAGCTTACCAAGTGTTGGCTATTCTAGAAAATCCTACCTTCAAGTCACCTACCAGAGGCTCGCAAGGGGTAAACTAGTGCATCTCCATGGTTAGAGATCACTTGCCTTACCAAGTGTTGGCCTAGGTGACTCCAAGGCGTTTTAAGTTAACTAAAAACGTAGAAACCATTCACAGGACACACTTTCTTTTCATTCATAGCTGAAACCACAAAGCTTCTGATTCTTGCACTTGGAACCTTTCCCGGCAACCTTAACTCCAAGGAACTAAAAAGTTTAGTTACTCATTCTCTGGGGAAAACTCCTCAGAGAGTGCATAACTTAGTAAATAAATAAAAAACACAATCAAAGTGAGAAGGTAAGGTAGAGCTCAAGCTCTGTATTTTACTTCCTCTGAAACTTTTACAAAAGGTTCATCACCCTCAGAACAGGCTCCTCGGGCTATATTTATACCAAAATTACATTAATAGCTATTACATGGATATTTAGCCAAATTCCTAACTTAAAAGCTAAGGAATCCTATAATTGGTGGCTTACAAGGAGAATTTGGGAAATTAGACAATAAAAATCTAATGAAAAATATCTCCAAGTGTCGGTTACAAATATCGGGAAGCACTAAGGACCATTTCGCAGGTGAAAAAGAGGTCTGCGAAATTTCGCAGACAAACAAGAAGGGCTGCGAAATTACTTCGCAGCAAAAGGCTGGTTCCTCACCACTGCGAAGTTGGCTTTCATCTTGTGGTGTTTGGCTTCCATCACGGCGTGAAACTTCAGGGGAAATCCATAGCACTGTGCAAAAAGGCTGCGAAATCATTCCGCAACAAAAGGGTGATTTCGCAACACTTTGCTGAATCCTTCCTTCAACTTGGAGCAGTCATCTTCCATAGGCTGTAACTTCCTCATTTCAGCTCCAAATCGAACACAGTTTAAAGCATTGGATTGTTGACTTCCTAAGCTTTCAAATGACATATAGTATGCATAATTTGGACTTCAGAAATTGCTCCAAAAGTGGCTGAAATGACTGTCATCAAGAATGCCTCATGACTGGATTCTCTTAGCTTTTCCTCCTTGCATTCCAACTTTGCTTATGGAAAAGGGCTTCAAAGCTTTGGTTCTTCATACCTCTAAGATTCCCATTCTTTGCCAAGGATTCCAAATAACTCTCCTCAGTCTCATATTGCTTTGGTGATCAAAAAGCTATCAAAACACCAAAACTTAAAGCAATTTGATTAGAATTGATTGCAAGAGGCCTTAACATGTTAATTGGGTTAAAAGGCAATAACTACTACTCAAAAGTGTTTAAAAGGATTAATTACAAGCTATCAAATAGCACTTTTTGAGTAGTAATCAATTTTCTAGAATAGCCAACACTTGGTAAGCTTTTGGACTCTTAGGAGATATCCATTAGTTATCTATTGCGAGCTTTTGACGGGTAATCCAAGGTTAAGGATCACCTTGAATGGCAAATGCTAGGTGAGAGGCATGAGCCATTGCAAGATGCATCAGTGAGAGGGGTTTAGTGTTTGAACCCATTAAGGGGAAGCATCTGTACCACAATGGTTAGAGAATTAACTATATGTTAATTCTCTGATGCGAGGAAAAGAAACAAGTGACCGGAACTCCCTTTTTGTACAAGGAACCTGAGCCTAGTGATCTAAACTCCAAGAAACACTTTTCTTTGTAAGTAAAATCAGTTACTATTTTTGGTTAGTTTAAAACCAAACCTTTTTCATTCAAACATCTTTATGTTTTCTTTTAAAGCTAACCTTGAAATGAAAAGGCACCAATTCAGCTTTGAATTAATATCAATTGTGGAGTGAAAACCCATCCCAGTGAACGATCCTACAGCCACTATGCTATGCTAGCTAAGGCTATCCTAGTACATGGTGTAATAGGTTATAAATTTTGTTGATTACTCCCTTTTGAGGACCACAATCAAGGGACACCAGCTGGACACGTATCAAATGGCACCACTGTCAGGGACCATTGAGAGAACATGAATCAGCTAAGACACCAATTGGGAACAAACCACCCCAATACGAGGAAAGATATGGAATCTCCAGTTTTGTATAAGGGGCCTGAACTTAGTAACCTGAAAATCCAAGAGACCCTTTTCTTTGTAATTAAAATCAATTACTATTTTTTTGGTTAGTTTAAAACCAACCTTTTCCAAATCAAAGATTATGTTTTCTTTTAAAGCTAACTTAGAAAAGAAAAAGCACCAAACCAATTCTTTAAACTAATATCAAGTGTGAAATGA
Source organism: Vitis riparia (assembly GCF_004353265.1). Taxonomy (NCBI): domain Eukaryota; kingdom Viridiplantae; phylum Streptophyta; class Magnoliopsida; order Vitales; family Vitaceae; genus Vitis; species Vitis riparia. The sequence continues at coordinate 14,786,910 of NC_048439.1, forward strand.
AAACCCATCCCTATGAATGATCCTAGAGCCACTATGCTATGCTTGAGGCTATCCTAGTACATGGTGAAATAGGTTATAAATTTTGTTGATTACTCCCGTCTGAGGACTGAATTAGAAGACACCAGTTGGGCATGAATCAAATGACGTCGTTGCCGGGGATGGTGCCACTTCATAGTGATGTTATCTTTTTAGAATACTTGTGATCTTCATCACAAGTTTGGTGATTTTTCTTTTCCTTTACTAACTTTTATTTTATTTCTTTTTATTTATCTCTATTTTTTTTAGTTTATTTTTTTAATTAGTTTTTATTTAACCGTAATTTTATTTCTTTCTAGAATTGTTTTTCTTATGTTTTCTTTGTTTTTATTTTTGCCTCAGATATTGCTAGTTGTGTATGCCATATTGGATACGAGACAGTGAGGGAAGACTTGTGAAAATAAAAAATCCTCATGAAACAGAGTAGGAATTGGAAGTGGAAGTCATGGAAGCTATACCTGAAGATCAGCATAGTCAACATGCTCCAGTAGAAAATCTCAATGCACCGATCCATGAGGGACTGCATGCATCCACCTCATATGAGTGCACCATCATGTATAGTGCCACCTACAAAGTAGCTAGTGATCCGACCACATATTTTGCCACTTCTACCTATTTTTCATGGGATGGCCGTGAGAATCCCTACCAGCATATCAAGGAATTTGAAGAAGTTTGTAACACTTTCCAAGAGGGAGGAGCTTCAATCGACTTGATGAGGCTTAAGCTATTTCCTTTCACTTTAAAGGACAAGGCCAAAGTCTGGCTTAATTCTTTAAGGCCAAGGAGTATTTGATCTTGGACTTATTTGCAAGCTGAATTTCTTAAGAAATTTTTCCCGACTCATAGGACCAACGACTTGAAAAGGCAAATCTCAAACTTCTCAGCTAAGGAGAATGAGAAATTCTATGAATGTTGGGAAAGATACATGGAAGCTATCAATGCTTGTCCTCACCATGGCTTTGATACATGGTTATTGGTGAGCTATTTTTATGACGGTATGTCTTCCTCAATGAAGCAACTCTTAGAAACAATGTGCAGAGGAGACTTCATGAGTAAGAATCCGGAGGAAGCCATGGATTTCTTGAGTTATGTAGCTGAAGTTTCAAGAGGATGGGATGAGCCCAATGCCAGAGAAGTGGGAAGAATGAATTCTCAACCAAATGCTTCAAATGCTAAGGCTGGGATGTATACTTTGAATGAAGGTACTGATACTTTGCAACTTTGGCAAGAAGAATGGAGGAACTTGAAGTGCAGGCCATTTCAAACACACCAATGCAAGCTAAGACGTTTTCAAATTGTCAATCTTTTGTGCACTTAGTGGAAGAGTGTCCTATGTTGCCAGTTATGAGAGAAATGTTTGGGGATCAAGCAAATTTTATTGGACAATTCAAGCCCAATAATAATGCTCCGTATAGCAACACCTACAATTCAAATTGGAGGAACCATCCGAATTTCTCTTGGAAGCCAAGGGCACCTCAGTACACGCAACCTGGCTAAGCACCTCGCAAGCTTCAAATCTTGAACAAGCCATTCTGAATCTTAACCAAGGTCGTGGGAGACTTTGTAGCAAACCAAAAATCTGTCAATGATCAAATCATGCAAGAATTGGCCAATAGAGACAAAAGGATGGATGGGAAGCACAATGATCTATCTCAGAAGATAGATAATCTCCAGTACCAGATCTCAAGGCTTACTAATCTCAACACAGGGCAAGAGAAAGGAAAATTTTCTTCTCAACCTCATCAGAATCGAAAGGCTATCCATGAAGTGGAGGCTCAAGAGAGAGAATCTTCTCAGATCAGGGAAGTCAAAGCAGTGATCACTCTAAGGAGTGGTAAAGAGGTTGATTTACCTACACCCAAGCTAGAGCAAGAGCCAGAGCCAGAGTAAGAACCAAAGTTTGAAGCAAAGAAAGAGAAAAGGGAGGAAAACAAAGGAAAGAAAAAAGGGAGCAATACAAAGAAGGAGGACCTTGAAGCTAAGGTGAATGAAAAACCGGAGAGGACCATCAATCAAGAAGAAGTGATAAAGAAGCACATGTCTCCACCTTTCCCACAAGCTTTGCATGGCAAGAGGGGAATGATTACTACTCAAAAAGTGCTATTTGATAGCTTGTAATTAATCCTTTTAAACACTTTTGAGTAGTAGTTATTGGCTTTTAACCCAATTAACATGTTAAGGTTCCTTGCAATCTCTTCTAATCAAATTGTGTTAAGTTTTGGTGTTTTGATAGCTTTTTGATCACCAAAGCAATATGAGATTGAGGAGAGTTATTGGGAATCCTTGGAAAAGCATTGGAAAGCTCAGAAGCATGAAGAATCAAAGCTTTGAAGTCCTTTGCCATAAGCAAATCCGGAATGCAAGGAGGGGAAGCAAAGAGAAACCAGCCATGAAACATTCTTGATGACAGTCATGTCAGTCACTTTTGGAGCACTTCCCGAAGTCCAATTTATGCATGCTATATGTCATTTTAAATCTTAGGAAGTCAACAATCCAATGCTTTAAACGGTGTGCAATTCGGAGTTGAAATGAAGGAGTTACAGCCGTTGGAAGCTGATCACTCCAACCTGAAGGAAGGATTTAGCAAAGTGTTGCGAAATCACCCTTTTGTTGCGGAATTATTTCGCAGCCTTTTTGCACAGTGCTATGGATTTCCCCTGAAGTTTCACGATGCGATGGAAGCCAAACACCACAAGATGAAAGCCAACTTCGCAGCGCTGCGGAATCAGCCTTTTGCTGCGAAGTGATTTCGCAACCCTTTTTGTTCATCTGCGAAATTTCGCATACCTCATTTTCACCTGCGAAATGGTTCGTAGTGCTTCCCGATATTTGCAACCGACACTTGGAGATATTTTTCTTCAGATTTTTGTTGTCTAAATTCCCAAATTCTCCTTGTAAGCCACCAATTATAGGATTCCTTAGCTTTTAAGTTAGGAAAAAGGCTAAATATCCATGTAATAGCTATTAATGTAATTTTGATATAAATAGAGCCCGAGGAGCCTGTTCTGAGGGTGATGAACCTTTTGTAAAAGTTTCAAAGGAAGTAAAATACAGAGGTTGAGCTCTGCCTTACCTTCTCACTTTGATTGTATTTTTCATTTACTTAGTTATGCACTCTCTAAGGAATTTTCCCCAGAGAATGAGTAACTAAACCTTTTAGTTCCTTAGAATTAAGGTTGCCGGGAAAGGTTCCAAGTGCAAGAATCAGAAGCTGTGTGGTTTCAGCTATGAATGAGAAGAAAGTGTGTCCCGTGAATGGTTTCTATGTTTTTAGTTAACTTAAAACGCCTTGGAGTCACCTGGGCCAACACTTGGTAAGGCAAGTGATCTCTATCCATGGAGATACACTAGTTTACCCCTTGCGAGCCTCTGGGAGGTGACTTGAAGGTAGGATTTTCTAGAATTGCCAACACTTGGTAAGCTTTTGGACTCTAAGGAGACATCCATTAGTTATCTCTTGTGATCTTGTGAAAGGAATTCCAAGGTTAAAGATCACCTTGAATGGTAAAGACTAAGTGAGAGGCTCGAACCATTGCAAGTTGCATCAGTGAGAGAATTAAAGCTGAAATCCAATTGAGGGATGCATTTGTGCAGCACCTATTAGAGAATTGACTTTATGTTAATTCTCTAATGCGAGGAATTGAACCAACTGGCCAGAGCTATGCTATTGCATGAGGAACCTCCCCTGTGAACCTAAATCTCCAAGGAATGTTTTTCTTCTTAACTAATTTCTATCACTTGCTGTGTTATTAATCTAAGTCCAAACCTTTTTCAACCAAAGTTTGTGTTTTATTTCTTAAGCTAATCTTGAAATGAAACAGCACCAATTCACTTTGAATTGGTATCATTTTCAATTTGAATACCCTTCCCAGTGAGCGATCCTAGAGTCACTATGCTATAGTAGCTTTGTCTTTGCTACCCTAGTATATGGTGTAACAGGTTATAAATTTTGTTGATTACTCCCTCAATCAAGGAGCACCAGTTGGACATGAATCAGCTGAGACACCAATTAGGCATGAATCAAATGGCGCCGTTGCCAGGGAAGGTGTCAAGTTTCTAGTGATACTATTTCAGTGTACTTGTGATTTTCATCACAAGTTTGGTAACGTTTCTTTTGCTTTATTAATTCTTTTTCTTTCTTTTCTACTTACTCATAATTTAAATTTAGCTTTTAAATTCAGCTTAGCTCTATTTTGTTTTTGTAGCCCTGTTTTCTTTTGTTGTCCTGTATTTTCATTTTAGTAACAGATAGATACTAGTTTTGTATGCCAAAGTGGATACGTGGCAGTGGAGGAAGGCTTGTTAAAAGTGATACACCTCATACTAAGGAATTGGAATTGAGCTTGAATATCATGGAAGCTACACCTGAAGATCAGCATAGTCACCAAGGTCGTCAAGACAATCTCAATGAATTTAGATCAATGAGGGACCGCATACATCCACCTCGTATGAGTGCACCGTCATGTATAGTACCTCCTACAGAGCAGCTAGTGATCAGACCGTATATTGTTCCACTTCTACCAACTTTCCATGGGATGGAAAGTGAGAATCCCTATGCACATATCAAGGAATTTGAAGATGTTTGTAATACATTCCAAGAGGGAGGAGCTTCCATCGATTTGATGAGGCTTAAGTTATTTCCTTTTACTTTAAAGGATAAGGCCAAAATTTGGCTTAATTCTTTAAGGCCAAGGAGTATCTGTACTTGGATTGACTTACAAGCTGAATTCCTTAAGAAATTTTTTCCCACTCATAGAACAAATGGCTTGAAAAGGCAAATTTCAAACTTCTCAGCTAAAGAAAATGAGAAATTCTATGAGTGTTGGGAAAGATATATGGAAGCTATAAATGCTTGTCCTCACCATGGTTTTGATACTTGGCTATTGGTGAGCTATTTTTATGATGGGATGTCATCCTCAATGAAGCAACTCCTGGAAACAATGTGTGGAGGAGATTTCATGAGCAAAAATCCAGAGGAAGCTATGGATTTCTTGAATTATGTAGCTGAAGTTTCAAGGGGATGGGATGAACCGATCAAAGGAGAAGTGGGAAAGATGAAGTCTCAACTGAATGCTTTCAATGCTAAGGCTGGGATGTATACTTTGAAGGAAGAGGATGATACGAAAGCAAAGTTTGCAGTTGTGACAAGAAGATTGGAGGAGTTGGAACTGAAAAAGATGCATGAAGTGCAAGCTATTGCTGAAGCACCAGTGCAAGTGAAGCTTTGTCCTAATTGTCAATCATATGAACACTTGGTGGAGGAATTCCCTACAATTTCAGCTGAAAGGGAAATGTTTGGAGATCAAGCAAATGTTGTTGGACAATTCAAGCCCAATAACAATGCGCCCTATGGAAATACTTACTGATTACTACCAAAAAGTGCTATTTTGTAGACCTAATTATAATGGTTTTAAGCACCTTTGTGTAGTAATCATATTCATTTAACCCAATTAATTCATTAAGGTCCTTAGTAATTGGTTTTAACCATTTTGTGGCAAGTTTACATGTTTATATCAGCTTATGAATCAATTCAAGCATGCCAAATGATGGAGGAGCTACTTAGACAAGCCAACCAAAGAAGAAAAGCAAAGAAAAGCAAAGAGAAGCAAAGAAAAGCAAAAGAGAAGCAAAGAGAAGCAAGGAGGAAAACAGAGGACAGCAGCTGCAGTCTTCTTTGGCACTTTTGGAGCACTTCCCGAAGTCCATTTTTTACATGCTATATACCATTTCAAAGCTAAGGAAGTCAAGAATCCAACGCTTCAAACCGTGTACGATTTGGAGCTGAAACGAGGAAGTTATGGCCTTCGGAAGAAAACTGCTCCAGGTATGCGAAAATTTCGCACACCTTCTGAATGGTGTGCGAATTTCGCACACCTCTCCAATGGTGTGCGAATTTCGCACACCCCTTCCCCTGTTTTGCCGACTCCACACGAGATCTTTTCTTTTAGATATTTTTGTATAAATTTCCATTCTTCTCCTTGTAATCCACCAATCATAAGATTTCTTAGCTAGGAAGGTTGGAAAAACTCTCTATATAAACTCCTTTGCATCCGTTGAAACATATGGAGAAATTTATGTAATATACCCATATATATAAAAATATACCACAGAGCCTTGCTCTGTTTTCTCCTTCTCTTCTCTTTCTTATTTTCTTAGTAGCCAAACATCCTTGGTGGATGAAATCCCCAAGGATGAGAGGCTAACCTTTTAAGTTTCTCAAAGTATGGATGTTATGTGATGGCTTGGATGCATTCCCATGGAAATTTCTTGCACCCGGAAGGTAAGGTAGTCGTTTTTCATTAATGGTTCATTAATGCAAAGTTTAGTTTTTATTTCCTTTGGACAACTTCCAACGGCCAATACTTGATAAGCTTTTGGATTTCTATCCATTAGTTATCTCCTACGAGCTATTGGAAGGTGAGGTTTTCAATTCCAAGTTTTGCATTAATCCATTAGAACCAATTTCAATGGCCATTGAAAGGTGAGTTTATCACCTGGAATGACTTTGAGTTGCCAATATTTGGTAAGCTTTTGGCTTTAGACCATTAGTTATCTCTTACGAGCCATTCAAAGGAAGTCTAAGGTGACTAACCATTGATAAAATTCACTACCATCTGTTTTGCCATTTTAAAGGATTAAAACTTGATTTGCTAAATCCATACCGGTTCGGGAAGCAAGCATCACCATAGTTGCAACCCCAACGCGAGGAGCCTATCCTGAGATTTCCAATTTGCATAAGAGCCAGAGCATAGCTATCCTATCTTTGAGAAACTTGTTTTTACACCCTTTCTTTTTAGTCTTTAATGTTAGCTTAAATTAGTTTAAATCTTTCTAAAACATTTACATCTTCTTTTAAAGCTAACATCCATAAGAAAATCACCTATTTTCCTAATTTGAATATCACTTGTGTTTGCGAAAACCCTTCCCAGTGAACGATCCTAGAACCACTATGCTATAGTAGCTTGGCTACTTTAGTAATAGTATCTAAGGTATAAATTTTGTTGATACGCCTTTAAAGCTAAGCTACCATGAGTCGCATCAAATGGCGTCGTTGCCGGGGATTGAATCAAATGGCGCCGTTACTATAAGTTGCATCAAATGGCGCCGTTGTCGGGGAAGGTGCCACAAGCACAGTGAAGCAACCATTAAGGGTAACTTGTGATCTTCATCACAAGTTTGGTGAGTTTTCTTATAATTTTTTTTTAGTTTAGTTTTTATTTAGTTAAATTTTTTATTCTATTTTCTTTTATTTTTGTTTTAATTTCAATTTGTACATTCCTTGTTGGATTTGAGACCAAGAGGGAACCCTGGTACAAGTTGAAGAAAAGAGCCTTAGTTGAATATCATTTTTTTTTAGAAATGGAAATTCCACATGAAGATCAAAGCTCTCATTATGATCATGAGAAGGACAAATTTGCATACTTATCCATGAGGGATCGGATTGAATTAGGGAAAAGGCAAGTTCAACAAAGCCAATGGGGTAGTGATCAAAGTTCTCAACATCAACCGAAGGACAAATTCGCATACCTATCCATTAGGGATCAGATTGAATTAGAGAAAAGGCAAGTTCAACAAAGCCAATGGGGTAGTAAGTATGCTTTGAATGGAGATGATTCATATGAGCATACGGTAGGGGAGTACCCTACCATTCCAACTATGAGAGAAATGCGTGGTTATCAAAGCTCCTACACCTCAAGTTGGAATAACCATCCCAACCTTACAACCCAACCTCAACCTCAACCATCAATGAGTACATCTTCATTGGAGCAAGCCATTTTGAAGATAAGCAAAGTCATGCAGGACTTTGTAGGTGAGCAACAAAAGATCAACTCTCATCTTAATGAAAAGATTGATAAATTGGAGAGTTCAATAAATGTAAGAATGGAGGAGGTTTATCATGATCTATCACTAAGGATAGAAAAAGTTCAAGACTCCATTGAGAAGCTCACCAATCTCGAAAAAGCAAGGGAGAAAAGGGCGCTTTCTCCTCAACCCCACCATAACCTTCAAGGAACCAATGCAAAAAGATCAAGGAAAGTGTTGAAGATCGACACTTTGGTGGGGGATTGCTATGACAACTCTATGGACCAACCTTCCATTGAAAATCATAAGGTTCAAGATGATAAAGGGTTACCTGAACCCTTTAAAGCATCCACTTCTCTAGGGAAGAGAAGAGAAACGAATTCCCTTGGACCAAATAGGAAGGATGCCAATTTTGTTTGGGATCCAGGGGGAATTCAGCATGATGTGGGTGTGTGAGTGAGGATGAGCTAAATAGTTCATCTCCTTTTTGGGGTACATGCTATCAACTTCATTTAAACTCTATGCTTTCTTTAAATTTATGCATGTTTTAGTTTGAATTCTTAGCTTTAATTTAGTTTTTAATATGTTTTTGAGATGATTTTTGAAGTGTTCATGTAGGTACGATGCTTGCAAAAATCGAAATGGAGGTGAAACAGAGGAAACAGGGGAAGCAAAAAGAAATTTGCCATGAAGCATTCTTGATGACAGTCATGACAGCCACTTTTGGAGCACTTCCCGAAGTTCATTTCATGCGTACTATATCTCGTTTCAAAGCTTAGGAAGTCAGGAGTCCATAGCTTCAAACGGTGCTCGATTTGGAGTTGAAAAGAAGATGTTATGGCCATTTGAAGGAGCCACCATTTTGCATTTGGGCGGGTGAATAGTGCCCTGTGCGAAAATTTCGCACACCCCTTGCATGGTGCGAATTTTTCAACTTCTTCATCCCTACCCTCCCAATCCTAAACCTCTAAGCCTCATTTCTTTACTCCATCATGCCTAAGACCCGCGGAGGATATACCTCAACTCCCCAGAGCAGTCAGAGAGCCGCCCTTGTACGGGCCCCACTAGATGCACCCTCACATTTACCTGATTCTGCCCCTCAGAGCAGACACCATACGAGGAGATCCCAAGCCTCGAAGCCTCATTTCTTTGCTCCATTATTCCTAAGACCCGGGGAGGCTATGCCACAGCTCCCCAGAGCAGTCAAAGAGCCCCGCGCACCCTGGGATCACACACATGAAGCCTTTCACTCCATTTCTGACCTCCTTAAACCACCAAAACCCATAGCTCCAACTGAGAGCTCCAGTTGAGGAGACTATGCCATACTAGGAGAATACCAGAATAGAGGCCAAAGTCCTGATCCAACCTACTCAGAAGGCCACCACAGATGCATCAGCTCCACAGGACCCTTCCATTACTTGATCATCTCTTTAATTTTTGTATTTACATATTAGTATAGACAATTCCATGCTTTGACCAATTGAAGAAATTTTTAACAACAACTCCAATAGTGAGGGCCCCTAACTGGCAACTACCTTTTGAACTAATGTGTGATGCCAGTGACTTTGCTATAGGAGCTGTGCTTGGTCAAAGAGAAGATGGGAAGCCCTACGTGATCTACTATGCAAGCAAAACATTGAATGAAGCTCAAAGGAACTACACAACTACAGAGAAAGAATTGTTAGCTGTGGTATTTTCCTTGGACAAATTTTGTGCTTATTTGGTAGGGTCTTTTATCATTGTTTTCACTGACCATTCAGCCTTTAAGTATTTATTGACAAAGCAAGATGCAAAAGCAAGGTTGATAAGATGGATTCTTTTGTTACAAGAATTCGATTTACAAATCAGAGATAAGAAAGGAGTAGAGAATGTGGTAGCTAACCACCTCTCAAGGTTAGCTATAGCACATAATTCTCATGCCTTGCCTATTAATGATGACTTTCCTGAGGAATCACTTATGTTTCTAGTAAAAACTCCTTGGTATGCTCATATTGCTAATTATTTAGTTACTGGTGAAATTCCAAGTGAGTGGAATGCACAGGATAGGAAGCATTTCTTTGCAAAAATCCATGCTTATTATTGGGAAGAGCCTTTCCTTTTTAAATATTGTGTAGATCAGATCATAATGAAGTGTGTGCCTGAAGAAGAGCAACAAGGAATTCTAACCCATTGTCATGAAAATGCATGTGGAGGCCACTTTGCCTCTCAGAAAATAGCTATGAAGGTGTTGCAATCGGGGTTTACTTGGCCATCTCTTTTCAAAGATGCCCACATCATGTGTAGAAGTTGTGATAGATGCCAAAGGCTTGGAAAGCTGACAAAAAGAAATCAAATGCCAATGAACCCCATACTAATAGTTGAGCTATTTGATGTATGGGCCATTGACTTTATGGGACCTTTTCCAATGTCATTTGGTAATTCTTACATCTTGGTGGGGGTGGATTATGTTTCAAAATGGGTTGAGGCAATCCCCTGTAAACAAAATGATCATAGAGTGGTTCTCAAGTTTCTGAAAGAGAATATTTTTTCAAGATTCGGGGTGCCCAAAGCTATAATCAGTGATGGAGGTTCTCATTTTTGCAACAAGCCTTTTGAAAGTTTATTAGCCAAGTATGGAGTGAAGCATAAGGTAGCTACACCTTATCATCCACAGACTTCCGGGCAAGTTGAACTAGCAAACAGGTAGATAAAGAACATATTGATGAAAGTGGTGAGTTCAAGCAGAAAAGATTGGTCTATTAAGCTTCCTGATTCATTATGGGTGTATAGAATAGCTTATAAGACTATTCTTGGCATGTCCCCCTATCGTCTTGTCTATGGTAAAGCGTGTCATCTCCTTATGGAAGTTGAATACAAAGCTTGGTGGGCAATCAAAAAGTTGAATATGGACTTGATCAGAGCAGGAGCAAAGAGGTGCTTAGACCTTAATGAGATGGAGGAATTAAGAAATGATGCTTACATCAACTCCAAAGTTGCAAAACAGAGGATGAAGAAGTGGCATGATCAACTAATTTCCAACAAGGAATTCCAGAAAGGACAAAGAGTTCTACTCTATGACACAAGACTCCATATTTTCCCTGGAAAGCTCAAGTCAAGATGGATAGGTCCTTTCATTATCCATCAAGTACATGTCAATGGAGTAGTGGAATTATTGAATTCTAATGGCAAGGACACCTTTAAAGTCAATGGATATCGTCTCAAGCCATTCATGGAGCCGTTCAAATCAGAAAAGGAGGAAATCAACCTCCTTGAGCCTCAAAAAGCTTAAGCAAATAAGGGTTTGATGGACTTGGTATCGCCAAAGTCCAAAATTTTTGTAAATTTTGTAAATTTTAAAGTTTTATCTCTACTTTTGATCTTAATTTTTGATCTTAAATTGTGTGTTTTTATGTAATTTCATCTTTTTGAATGATCTCAGGTGGGAGAAAATGCAAAGGAAGAAATCAGGAAGAAATCGGAGCGAAAACAGAGCAAAAACAGGGGAGAAAAAGAGCTCTGCGAGATTTCGCAGCTAATGAGGAATTCTCTGCTAAAACAACCATTTGTTGCGAAATCAATTCGCAACACTTTTGAATCCTCTGCGAAAGTTTTCGCATCTACGAAAGTTTTCGCAGCTACGAATCCAAGAATGACACACGAGTGCCACTCCGCAGCACAGGAGCACCCATTTCGCAGCTGCAAAAGTGGCTGTGAAGCTCTAAGGCATAAAAAACCCCAATTCTGCAGCGATATCTCCATTTCAAAGGGTGTTTCGCAGCTGCGAAACTGATTTTTGGCACACGAGCGCCATTCCGCGGTACAGTGACTCCAATTTCGCAGCTGCGAAGTGGGCTGCGAAAGTGGTTTTCTTCTGCGAAACCCCCATTTTTGCTGCGGAATCGGCCTTCTTCTGCGAAACCCAAGATGACCTTTAATATTCCGTTATTTTTTATAAATACCGGTCATTTGAGCTGCGAAAGCATTTCAGAAAGGGGAAAAGTCGCAGCAACCGTCCGTTTGCCTCCTCTCCAAAGCCCGACGTCGCGCGCACCTCCGGTCATCCCTTCCGGTCGCCTTTTTTGGCCAAATTTTGTTAAATTGAAATGGCGCGAACCAGAGGAGCCAAGTCTTCCTCTCCTTCCGCCCGAAAGCGAACGCCGCTCGAGGCGCCTGTTCAAGCCTCTACCTCTGAGCCGCCGCGGCCAGAAGTTGCTCCGCCTCCTGTGAAGCTCGCACCACAGAAGCGCCCAGCCAAGCCCGTAGTTCAGACGCCTCCGGCAAGGCGTTATCTTACTAGGTCAGGGGGCCGTCCCCTGCAAAAAAGAGCCAAAGTGGAAAGCTCGGAACCCATCGACTTGACAGGGCAGTCCCCTGTTCCATTTCCAGAGCCCACTTCGGTGCCATCTCCGGCACCGCCGGCGAAGCCTCAAGCAAGCCAGCCGTCACCTTCTAAGCCCCAAATTCCATCTGAAACAGCTCCTGAAGTGATACTCAGGCGTCCAATGCTCACTCAACCACCAATTGAAGGCAATTTGGATTGCCGAGCTCGGCCATTTCACTCCGAGTTGTGCTTTGACACAGCCGCCTTCCAATTGCGGTCGGAGCTTGAAGGGTCATTCCAATTGCTGCGCAGATATCGCATGGAGCAACTGCTGACCCCACGAGACTTCTTCTATCCTAGAGTAGCCATGGATTTTTATCAGTCCATGACTACTCAACAGGTCAGAGATCCCACCTTAATCCATTTTACCATAGATGGTCGACATGGCATTCTTGGAGCACGTCATATAGCAGAGGCCCTTCATATCCCATATGAGCCAAGCCATTTTGATGATTTCCGAGCTTGGGCTAATCCTTCTCAGCTGGAGATGGTGCATATCTTGTCCAGAGGGGCTTCCAGAAATCCTCATCTGGTGAGGGGGGAACTTCCTCCAAGGATGTTTCTCATTGATGCACTCTTGCGTCATAATATTTATCCACTCCAACATTGGACTCAGAGGAGAGGAGTTCTTTTGGAGGCTTTGTTCAAAATTTCTGAGGGATACTTTTTTGGCCCTCACCACCTGATTATGGCCGCCCTTCTCTACTTTGAAGAGAAGGTGCATAAGAAGAAGTTGCCAAGAGCTGATGCCATTCCACTTCTCTTTCTGAGGCTGCTATGTCAGATTCTTGAGCATCCAGGGTATCCATCAGATCCTCAGCTGGAGCGCAAGAGGATATGTCGAGATGTGTTTACTTTCGACAAATGGAGCAACATGACAGCATATAGGATGGAGCAGCCAGAGCTTCCACAGCCAGCTCAGATTCCAGCTGCCAAGAGGGCATCTCCACGTCTTATACCTGAGGGTATACCTATTGCCTCTCCTACCATAGCCACAGCCCCTCCAGTCCCTCCAGTTACTCCAGCACAGCCCTCCACTTCAGCTGATCCAAGGATGGCCATCCCTATTTCGGAGTATAGGGATTTATGCCAGGCATTGCAGACCTTGACAGCCTCTTAGAGCAGCCTTGCTCAAGAGATGGCAGCTATGCGAGCTCGCCAGGAGCAGATGATGACCACCCAGGCTCAGCATACTACCATCTTGAGGCATCTTCAGCATCATCTTGGTCTCCCAGCAGCTGCTGAGCATCTCACTCCTACCACTGCAGGACCACAGTCTCAGGCCACAGAGCCTCAGGCCCCTCCTGACTCAACTGAAGAGGCAGAGCCATCTGCCTAAGTCCTCAGCTCCAGCATCATTGATTACTACTTAAAAAGTGCTATTTCATAGCTTGTAATTAATCCTTTTAAACACTTTTGAGTAGTAGTTATTACCTTTTAACCCAATTAACATGTTAAGGACCCTTGCAATCAATTCTAATCAAATTGTGTAAGTTTTGGTGTTTTTGTTAGTAATTTGATCACCAAAGCAATCCAAGATTGAGGAGAGTTATTTCGAATCCATGGCAAAGCAATAAAAAGCTCAGAAACATGAAGAACCGAAGCTTTGAAGTCCTTTGCCATAAGCAAATCCGGAATGCAAAAAGGAGAGAAGCAAAGAGGAAAACAGAGTGAAGAAAATAGAGGACAGCAGCTACAGTCTTCCTTCACACTTTTGGAGCACTTTCCGAAGTCCATTTTCTACATGCTATATACCATTTCAAAGCTCAGGAAGTCAAGAATCCAACGCTTCAAACCCTGTATGATTTGGAGCTGAAATGAGGAAGTTATAGCCTTCGGAAGACAACTGCTCCAAGCTGAGGAAGGATTCAGCAAAGTGTTGCGAAATCACCCTTTTGTTGCGGAATGATTTTGCAGCCTTTTTGCACAGTGCTATGGATTTCCCTTGAAGTTTCACGACACATCCTTTGTACAAATTTGCAAGGAAGTAAAATACAGAGCACTTGCTCTGTTTTTCATATATATTCTTGTTTTCTCGTTAGTTTTCTTTCTAGCCAATCAAACTCTGAGGATTTTTCCTCAGAGGATGAGAGGCTAGGCTTTTTGTCTCTTGGAGTGAAGAAAGCCGGGTAAGTTTCCACATGCATAAATTGGAAGTTTTGTTGTTTTACTTTTTAATGAAGAGAAAGTGTGACCCGTTAATGGTTTTTATCTTTTTAGTTAACTTAAAACGCTTTTAAATCACCTAGGCCAACACTTGGTAAGGCAAGTGATCTCCGTCCATGGAGATTCACTAGTTTACCTCTTGCGAGCCTCTGGGAGGTGACTTGAAGGTAGGATTTTCTAGAATTGCCAACACTTGGTAAGCTTTTGGACTCCAAGGAGACATCCATTAGTTATCTCTTGCGAACTTTTGACGGGTAATCCAAGGTTAAAGATCACCTTGAATGGCAAGTGCTAGGTGAGAGGTATGAGCCATTGCAAGATGCATCAGTGAGAGGGATTTAGTGTTTGAACCCATTAATGGGAAGCATCTGTATAACACCGGTTGGAGAAGGAACTATATGTTAATTCTCTAATGCGAGGAAAAGAAACAAGTGACCGGAACTCCCTTTTTGTATGAGGAATCTGAGCCTAGTGATCTGAAACTCCAAGAAACACTTTTCTTTGTAAGTAAAATCAGTTACTACTTTTGGTTAGCTTAAAACCAACCTTTTTCATTCAAACATCTTTATGTTTTCTTTTAAAGCTAACCTTGAAATGAAAAGGCACCAATTCAACTTTGAATTAATATCATTTTTGAAGTGAAAACCCATCCCAGTGAACGATCCTAGAGCCACTATGCTATAGTAGCTTTGTCTTTGCTACCCTAGTATATGGTGTAATAGGTTATAAATTTTGTTGATTACTCCCTCAATCAAGGAGCACCAGCTGGACACGAATCAACTGAGACACCAATTAGGCATGAATCAAATGGCGCCGTTGCCGGGGATGGTGCCACTTTGCAGTGATATGATCTTTTCAGAACACTTGTGATCTTCATCACAAGTTTGGTGACTTTTCTTTTCTGTTTACTAACTCTTTTTAATTGTTCTTTTTCTTTATTTATGTTTTAGTTAACCTTTCAGCTAGTTTTAGTTAGTCTTAATTTTTTGAATTATTTTTCTTTTGTTTTCTCTATTTTAAATTCACAAATTGCTAGTTGTGCATGCCATATTGAATACAAGATAGCAGAGGAAGCCATGAACTTCATGAGTTATGTGGCTGAAGCTTCAAGAGGATGGGATGAACCAAATGCTAGAGATATGGGAAGAATGACGTCTCAACCTAATGCTAAGGGTGAGATGTATATTTTGAATGACAGCATGGACATGAAGGCAGAGATTGGATGAGCTAGAAATGAAGAACATGCAAGAAGTGCAAGCCATCTCTCAAACACCATTGCTACCTATGCCTTGTTCCATTTGTCGATCATATGAGCACTTGGTGAAGGAGTGTCCTACCATTCCAGCCGAGAGGGAAATGTTTGGTGATTGCAACACCTAGTATTCCAATTGGAGGGACCATTCAAAGTTCTCTTGGAAATCACAGCCACCTTAGTATCAGCAACCTGCTCAAGCACCACAGCAAGCCTCAAACCTTGAACAAGCTATGATGAATCTTAACAAGGTCATGGAAGACTTTGTTGAAGCTAACAAATCCATCAATGCTCAGCTCAGTCAAAGAATTTACAGTGTAGAGAAAATGATGGATGGAAAGCAACATGATCTATCTCAGAAGATAGATAATCTCTAAGATTCAATCTCAAGGTTTGCCAACCTCAACACAGTGCAAGAGAAAGAAAACTCTCCTTCTCAACCTCATAAAAATCAAAAGGGTATCCATGAAATGGAGGCTAAGGAGGGAGATAAAGAGGTTGATCTGCCCACATGCAAGCTAGAGCATGAGGTTAAGAGTGAAACAGAGAAAGAAAAGAGGGAGAAAATCAAAGGAAAGAGAAAGAGGAAAAGCATAGAGAAAGATGACTATATAGATGAAGAACCACAGAGGATAGTCATCAAGAAAGAATTGATGAAGAAACACATGCCACCGCCTTTTCTCCAAACTTTGTATGGAAAAATCATACAAACCAAACCTCAAGTGAGGGATGCAAACTTCATATGGGATCCGGGTAAGCTAAGTCAGGATCAAAATTTTTTGATGGACTTAGTCTTTCCAAAGACTAGCTAGTCCATACCTTTTTGTTTTACTTTTTACTTGTTTTAATTTTGATTTCAATGTTTTAATTTTGATTTCAATGCTTTAATTTGATTTCAATGCTTTAATTCTAATTTGTTTTGATGTAATATAGGTTTTTGGATGATTAAAATCAGGAGGAATTGCAAAGAAATTGAAAGGAAATTTTTCGGAGATAGAAAAGGGCAAAAACAGGGTAAAAACAGGGGAGAAAAAGAGCTCCGCGAGATTTCGCAGCCAAAGAGGATTTCTCTGCGAAAACGGCCATTTGTTGCGAAATCAGTTCGCAACACTTTTGAGTTCTTTGTGAAAGTTTTCGCAGCTGCGAATCCAAGAATGGCACACGAGTGCCACTCCGCAGCACAGGAGCCCCCATTTCGCAGCTGCGAAGTGGGCTGCGAACCACTAAGGCGTAAAAAGCCCCAATTCCGCAGCGATATCTCCATTTCGAAGGGTGTTTCGCAGCTGCGAACCCGATTTTTGGCACACAAGCGCCATTCCGCGGTACAGTGACTCCAATTTCGCAGCTGCGAAGTGAGCTGCGAAAGTGGTTTTCTCTTGCGAAACCCCCATTTTTGCTGCGGAATCGGCTTTCTTCTGCGAAGCCAAATTTTGGCACACAAGTACCATTTGGAAGCCCTATACACTCATTTCGCAGCTGTAAAATGGCTGCGAAACCTCCACACCTTAAAATCCTTCAGCGCGCACACCATGAACAGACATGTCACAGCCGCACCCCCATTTTGGCAACTATTGGACACATTTTGATCACTTTCTGAAGTTCATTTCATGCATACCATATATCGTTTGAAATCTTGGGAAGTCAAGAGTCCATAGCTTCAAATGGTGCTCGATTTGGATTTGAAACGGAAAAGTTATGGCTGTTTGAAGATGATTGTGCAAACCATGAGCGGAAATGTCGCACCTCCATTTCGCTACTGTTGGACACGTTTTTGAAGCACTTCCTAGAGCTCAAATTATGTATACCATATTTCTTTTGAAAGCTTAGGAAGTCAGGAGTCCAGCACTTCAAACAGTATGCAATTTGGAGGTAAAATGAAGAAGTTATGGCCATTTGAAGATGAGCGCGCAAAGCTGAACGAGAATTTTGCAGTCGAGACGCCATTTGGAAGGGAGTTTCGCAGCTGCGAAGCCACTTTTTGGCACACGAGTGCCATTTCGCAGCACAGTGACCCTCATTTCGTAGCTGCGAAATGGGCTGCGAAATTTTTTTTCCTTTTTTTCATCACTTTTGGGCTGCGAAATCACTTTTGAGCTGCGAAATGGCTATGAAATCATCTCCAAGCTTCGAAATGGCTGCCAAATCACCTCCAAGCTTAGAAATGGCCTTCAAATTCCGAAATTGACTTGCAAAATGAAGGGATGTTTGCAAAAACACCTTGCAAAGCTAAGGGAAGTTGCTAAAATGCCAACAGAGCCCCACGCACCAGCTGAGTACCCTCTGGAACTCATGAACAGCCACCTCTCTCCATTTCAGCCATGGCCAAGACAAGAGGAGAGCCCCGCGCACCCTGAGATCACACACATGAAGCCTCTCATTCCATTTCTGACCTCTTAAAACCATCAAAGCCCATAGCTCCCGCTGAGGAGACTATGCCATCTAAGGAGACTACCAAAGCAGAGGTCAAAATCCTGATCCAATCCACTCAAGAGGCCACCATAGATGCATCAGCTCCACATGACTCGCCATTACTTGATCATCTCTTTACTTTTGTCTTTACATATTATAGTAGTATACATAGCTCCATGTTTTGATGTTTTATATTCTGGGATTGGAGGTATCCATTGATCATATCTTATATTCTACTTTCTCAGATTCATATATAAACATCAATTTTTTGTTTAAGCTTGGCATTTTTTTATTTCCTCTACTCACTAACTCTTTTGTTTTTTTTTGAAACATGTGGTTTCTCCTATACAACTCAGACTTCATGTCACTAAGGAGGTACCACTTCCTCCCTATTTTTTAATCGCTTTTGTCACATTGAGGACAATGTTCAGATTGGTTGGGGGGAGAGTTGAGGAAGTAAGTATTGCTATTAATGCTAAGTTATTTTGGTAATTTAGTTGTTTTTTGCTTAATTTTTAAAATTTTTAAGTTTTTTATTCTACTCTCCATGGTTATTAAGGAAAAATTTTCAAAATGAAAAGGGAGAAATTGAATTTTTGTCTTTTTACTTGACTTAGAGTTTGTATTATGCTTATTAAAGTTGATGAATTGTTGAAACTTCTATTGAATTCAACTTTAGTTCTTCCACTTTAAGCTATTCGCACACTGTGCACAATAGGTTCCGAGTATAAGATGAAAAACTATTTCCCTCTTGACTTAGGAAAATTTTAGACTTGGTACATTTGACCTCATTTAATAGTGTTGGGACACCTTGTAAAAGGCCAATGAGTCTTTGAAAAAAAAAAAAAATGGAAAGAAAAATGTTTGCTTACCTTGAAACCCGAGCAAGGTCTGAGGGGTATATGGTGAAAATCTTTAAAACCTGGTGCCCTAAGCCTTAATTGGTTGGGAGTCACCAACCTCAATGCTTGTTACAAGGGTGAATAGGTGGAGTTTAACATACTGCAGGTGCTTGGGTATTTAAAAATTCATTCTCAAAAGTCCGGGGTAAAATCCGAGGAGTTAGTGGTTGAAAAATCCTTAAAGCTTGATGCCCTAAACCTTAATTGGTTGGGAGTCATCGATGGACCCCCGTTACATGGACAATTTAGAAAAGAATGCCTTTAAGCTTTGCACTCCTACAAGAAAAAAATTGTGAAAGAAAAGAGGTGTGTTCTTAGCCTATTGGAGGTTGATTAGTTTGCTAAGCTTTGAAAAAGAACTAGGTTGGGGGGAGAGATTAGTTCAACATACTATATCCGGAAACTAATAAATAACACATAGATTTTTGTGGAAGAGTAAGGTTTGGACCTTTGGGAGTGGAAATTATTTTGAAGCTTAAATTTGCATAATGCCTACTCTTTATGAATTGTGACTAGACAAATTATTTGATAGCTCTTATTGAAGTTTGAGTTTTATTTCTTTAATGTTCCATGAGAGTTTGATCAGTCATGCCACTTAAACATTTTTTGAAGTGATCAGCATGATGTTGTGAATTATAGTATTGTTTATTTTTATTTTTCTCTCTTTCATTGCTAAGGGACTAGCAATATGTCGGTTGGGGGGAGTGATTACTACTCAAAAAGTGCTATTTCATAGCTTGTAATTAATCCTTTTAAACACTTTTGAGTAGTAGTTATTACCTTTTAACCCAATTAACATGTTAAGGACCCTTGCAATCAATTCTAATCAAATTGTGTAAGTTTTGGTGTTTTTGTTAGTAATTTGATCACCAAAGCAATCCAAGATTGAGGAGAGTTATTTCGAATCCATGGCAAAGCAATGAAAAGCTAAGAAACATGAAGAACCGAAGCTTTGAAGTCCTTTGCCATAAGCAAATCCGGAATGCAAAAAGGAGAGAAGCAAAGAGGAAAACAGAGTGAAGAAAATAAAGGACAGCAGCTATAGTCTTTCTTTGCACTTTTGGAGCACTTTCCAAAGTCCATTTTCTACATGATATATACCATTTCAAAGCTCAGGAAGTCAAGAATCCAACGCTTCAAACCGTGTATGATTTGGAGCTGAAATAAGGAAGTTACAGCCTTTGGAAGACAACTGCTCCAAGATGAAGGAAGGATTCAGCAAAGTGTTGCGAAATCACCCTTTTGTTGCGGAATGATTTCACAGCCTTTTTGCATAGTGCTATGGATTTCCCCTGAAGTTTCACAACGCATCCTTTGTACAAATTTGCAAGGAAGTAAAATACAGAGCACTTGCTCTATTTTTCATATATATTCTTGTTTTCTCGTTAGTTTTCTTTCTAGCCAATCAAACTCTAAGGATTTTTCCTCAGAGGATGAGAGGCTAGGCTTTTCGTCTCTTGGAGTGAAGAAAGCCGGGTAAGTTTCCACATGCATAAATTGGAAGTTTTGTTGTTTTAGTTTTTAATGAAGAGAAAGTATGACCCGTTAATGGTTTTTATCTTTTTAGTTAACTTAAAACGCTTTTAAATCACCTGGGCCAACACTTGGTAAGGCAAGTGATCTCCGTCCACGGAGATTCACTAGTTTACCCCTTGCGAGCCTCTGGGAGGTGACTTGAAGGTAGGATTTTCTAGAATTGCCAACACTTGGTAAGCTTTTGGACTCCAAGGAGACATCCATTAGTTATCTCTTGCGAGCTTTAGACGGGTAATCCAAGGTTAAAGATCACCTTGAATGGCAAGTGCTAGGTGAGAGGTATGAGCCATTGCAAGATGCATCAGTGAGAGGGATTTAGTGTTTGAACCCATTAATGGGAAGCATCTGTACAACACCGGTTGGAGAAGGAACTATATGTTAATTCTCTAATGCGAGGAAAAGAAACAAGTGACAGGAACTCCCTTTTTGTATGAGGAATCTGAGCCTAGTGATCTGAAACTCCAAGAAACACTTTTCTTTGTAAGTAAAATCAGTTACTACTTTTGGTTAGCTTAAAACCAACCTTTTTCATTCAAACATCTTTATGTTTTCTTTTAAAGCTAACCTTGAAATGAAAAGGCACCAATTCAGCTTTGAATTAATATCATTTGTGAAGTGAAAACCCATCCCAGTGAACGATCCTAGAGCCACTATGCTATAGTAGCTTTGTCTTTGCTACCCTAGTATATGGTGTAATAGGTTATAAATTTTGTTGATTACTCCCTCAATCAAGGAGCACCAACTGGACACGAATCAGCTGAGACACCAATTAGGCATGAATCAATCATCCTCCTATCTGATCATATATATATCTATTATATATTTCCTTTATGTATTTTGTTTTAATTAGTCATATATGAAATCCCCCACATTTTGATATCATATATGGGGATTGCTTGGATTACTTGTATTGCTTCTTTTCCAACTGTACTCAAATGATTAAAGTAATACAAAGTCTAGTTTTTTGTTAACTCTTAGCATTAATTTATTCTTATTTCCTTTGCTCACATCTTTTATTCTTTTTGAAACATGTGGTTTCTCCAATCAGTATTCGAAATTGATATCACTCAGGAGGTACCACTTCCTCCCTATAATTTCAATCACCCATATCACATTGAGGACAATGCTCAGCTCGGTTGGGGGGGAGGGGGGGGGGGGGGGGGGGGGGGGGAGAAATGAGGAAGGAAGTTTGCTAAGTTAAAGGAAGTATGCTAAGTTATTTTGATAATTCAGCCTTGTCTAGTAAATTAGTTGTAGTGTTTAGTTGCTTTTTACCTTAATCTCCATGGTTTGTGAGGAAAAATTTTCAAATTAAAATAGGAGAAATTGAACTTTTGCTTTTCACTTAACTTATAGTTTGGATTATGCTTGCTAAAGTGGTTCAATTGTTGAAACTTCTATTGAAATCAAGTTTAGTCCTTCCACTTTAATCTATTCACACACTGTGCACAATAGATTCCTATTAGAAGATGAAAAACTATTTCCCCCTTGACTTAGAAAATTTAGGGACTTGGTACCTTTGACCTCATTTTAATAATATTGAGACACCTTATGAAAGGCCAATGAGCCTTTGAAAAAAAGAAAGAAAGCAAAATGCTTGCTTGCCTTGAAACCCGAGCAAGGTCTAAGGGTATATGGTGAAAACCTTTGAAACCTGGTGCCCTAAGCCTTCATTGGTTGGGAGTCACCGGCCTCAATGCTCGTTACAAGGGTGGATAGGTGGAGTTAGCATATGGTAGGCGCAAGGGTATATGAAAAAGTCCGGGGTAAAATCCGAGGAGTTAGTGGTTGAAAGATCCTTAAAGCTTGATGCCCTAAACCTTAATTGGTTGGGAGTCATCGATGGACCCCCGTTACATGGACAAAATAGAAAAGAATGCCCCTTAAGCCTTATACCTTCTAAAAAAAAAAAAAAAAAAAAAAGTGTGTTCTCTGTCTATTGAATTTGGTCAGTTTGCTAAGTGTTGAAAAGAGATAGGTTGGGGGGAGAGATTAGTTTAGCATGCTATATTCGGAAACTATCATCTTACACTTAGATTTTTGTGGAAGAATAAAGTTTGGTTCTTTGGAAGTGAAAATGATTTTAAAACTTCAATTTGCATAATGCATTCCCTTGATCAATGGTATTTAGCAAAGTTTTTGATAACTTCTATTGAAGTTTGAGTTTTATTTCTTTAATGTTCCATGTGAGAGTTTGTCAGTCATGCCACTTAAATATTATTTGGAAGTGATTAGCATGATGTTGTAAATTATAGTATTGCTTATTTTTATTTTTCTCTCCTTCATTGCTAAGGGACTAGCAATATGTCAGTTGGGGGGAGTGATTACTACTCAAAAAGTGCTATTTTATAGCTTGTAATTAATCCTTTTAAACACTTTTGAGTAGTAGTTATTGCCTTTTAACCCAATTAACATGTTAAGGTTCCTTGCAATCTCTTCTAATCAAATTGTGTTAAGTTTTGGTGTTTTGATAGCTTTTTGATCACCAAAGCAATATGAGATTGAGGAGAGTTATTGGGAATCCTTGGAAAAGCATTGGAAAGATCATAAGCATGAAGAATCAAAGTTTTGAAGTCCTTTGCCATAAGCAGATCCGGAATGCAAGGAGGGGAAGCAAAGAGAAACCAGCCATGAAGCATTCTTGATGACAGTCATGTCAGTCACTTTTGGAGCACTTCCCGAAGTCCAATTTATGCATGATATATGTCACTTTAAAGCTTAGGAAGTCAACAATCCAATGCTTCAAACGGTGTGCAATTCGGAGTTGAAATGAAGGAGTTAAAGCCATTGGAAGCCGATCACTCCAAGCTGAAGGAAGGATTTAGCAAAGTGTTGCGAAATCACCCTTTTGTTGCGGAATTATTTCGCAGCCTTTTTGCACAGTGCTATGGATTTCCCCTGAAGTTTCATGACGCGATGGAAGCCAAACACCACAAGATGAAAGCCAACTTCGCAGCGTTGCGGAATCTACCTTTTGCTGCGAAGTGATTTCGCAGCCCTTTTTGTTCATCTGCGAAATTTCGCAGACCTCATTTTCACCTGCGAAATGGTCCTTAGTGCTTCCCGATATTTGTAACCGACACTTGGAGATATTTTTCTTCAGATTTTTGTTGTCTAAATTCCCAAATTCTCCTTGTAAGCCACCAATTATAGGATTCCTTAGCTTTTAAGTTAGGAAAAAGGCTAAATATCCATGTAATAGCTATTAATGTAATTTTGATATAAATAAAGCTCGAGGAGCCTGTTCTGAGGGTGATGAACCTTTTGTAAAAGTTTCAAAGGAAGTAAAATATAGAGCTTGAGCTCTGCCTTACCTTCTCACTTTGATTGTATTTTTCATTTACTTAGTTATGCACTCTCTGAGGAATTTTCCCCAGAGAATGAGTAACTAAACCTTTTAGTTCCTTGGAATTAAGGTTGCCGGGAAAGGTTCCAAGTGCAGGAATCAGAAGCTTTGTGGTTTCAGCTATGAATGAGAAGAAAGTGTGTCCCGTGAATGGTTTCTATGTTTTTAGTTAACTTAAAACGCCTTGGAGTCACCTGGGCCAACACTTGGTAAGGCAAGTGATCTCTATCCATGGAGATACACTAGTTTACCCCTTGCGAGCCTCTGGGAGGTGACTTGAAGGTAGGATTTTCTAGAATTGCCAACACTTGGTAAGCTTTTGGACTCTAAGGAGACATCCATTAGTTATCTCTTGCGAGCTTGTGAAAGGAATTCCAAGGTTAAAGATCACCTTGAATGGTAAAGGCTACGTGAGAGGCTCGAACCATTGCAAGTTGCATCAATGAGAGAATTAAAGCTGAAATCCAATTGAGGGATGCATTTGTGCAGCACCTATTAGAGAATTGACTTTATGTTAATTCTCTAATGCGAGGAATTGAACCAACTGGCCAGAGCTATGCTATTGCATGAGGAACCTCCCCTGTGAACCTAAATCTCCAAGGAATGTTTTTCTTCTTAAGTAATTTCTATCACTTGCTGTGTTATTAATCTAAGCCCAAACCTTTTTCAACCAAAGTTTGTGTTTTATTTCTTAAGCTAATCTTGAAATGGAACAGCACCAATTCACTTTGAATTGGTATCATTTTCAGTTTGAATACCCTTCCCAGTGAACGATCCTAGAGCCACTATGCTATAGTAGCTTTGTCTTTGCTACCCTAGTATATGGTGTAATAGGTTATAAATTTTGTTGATTACTCCCTCAATCAAGGAGCACCAACTGGACATGAATCAGCTGAGACACCAATTAGGCATGAATCAGGGAATCAACAACGCAATAGAAATTCTTGAAGTGTTAAGGCAAGTGAAAGTTAATATCCTTTTGCTAGACATGATCAAGCAAGTTCCAACTTATGCAAAATTCCTGAAGGACTTATGCACTATCAAAAGAGGGTTGAATGTGAGTAAGAAAGCCTTCTTAACTGAGCAAGTAAGTTCCATTATACAGTGCAAGTCCCCAGTGAAATACAAAGATCCGGGTTGTCCTACCATATCAGTGATGATTGGAGAGACGTGTGTGGAGAAAGCTTTGTTGGACTTGGGAGCAAGTGTGAATTTGCTACCCTGCTCTGTCTATAAGCAATTAGGACTGGGAGAGTTGAAGCCAACATCAATCACTCTATCTCTAGCAGATAGATCTGTGAAAAATCCAAGAGGTATGATTGAAGATGTCTTAGTTCAAGTTGACAAGTTCTACTACCCAATGGGTTTTGTTCTTGATATGGATCCGATCGCCAAAGGAACTAACTATATTCCTATCATACTTGGAAGACCATTCTTAGCTACTTCAAATGCTATCATCAATTGTAGGAATGGGGTCATGCAGCTTACATTTGGCAACATGACATTGGAACTCAATATCTTCTATTTGTGTAATAAACAATTCCATCTGGGAGAAGAAGAAGGACCAGAAGAGGTATGCATGATTGATAACTTAGTGGAGGAGCATTGTGATAAGAAGATGCTAGAAGATCTGAACGAGAATTTTGGGGATCTTGATGAAGGGTTACCTGAACCCTTAGATTCGCTTGCTACTCTGCCTAATTTGAAGATGAGGGAAGAAATTCTTCCTTTATTCAATAAGGAGGAGACACCAGAAACCGTTAAGGAGGAACCCCCAAAGCTTATTCTAAAGCCATTACCCACAGAGTTGAAGTATGCATACCTGGAGGAGAATAAGGAGAACCCTATTGTTATTTCTTCATCTCTTACCACTACTCAGGAGGGTTCTATACTTGAGATCCTCAGGAGATGTAAGAAGGCGATAAGGTGGAAAATTTCTGATTTGAAAGGGATCAACCCTTTAGTCTGTACTCATCATATATACATGGAAGAAGAAGCTAAGCTAGTTCGTCAACCCCAGCGGAGGTTGAATCCTCACATACAAGAGGTGGTGCGAGCTGAGGTGCTTAAGCTACTTCAGGCCAGCATTATCTACCCCATATTAGATAGCCCATGGGTGAGTCCTACGCAAGTCATGCCAAAGAAATCAGGGATCATAGTGGTGCAAAATGATAAGGGAGAAGAAGTTTCTACACGCCTCACTTCAGGTTGGAAGGTGTGTGATTCGTATGTTCCCAGCTGGTGTCTTCTAATTCAATCCTCAGACGGGAGTAATCAACAAAATTTATATCCTATTTCACCATGTACTAGGATAGCCTTGGCTAGCATAGCATAGTGGCTCTAAGATCGTTCACTGGGATGGGTTTTCATTTCACACCTGATATTAGTTTAAAGAATTGGATTGGTGGTTTTTCTTTTCTAAGTTAGCTTTAAAAGAAAACATAAACTTTGGTTTGAAAAGGTCGGTTTTAAGCTAACCAAAAAAATGGTAACTGAGTTTTAATTACAAAGAAAATGGTCTCTTGGATTTTCAGGTTACTAAGTTCAGGCCCCTTATACAAAAATGGAGATTTCTGGATCTTTCCTCGCATTGGGGATTTAACTTATAGTTATCCTCCCAACCGGTGTGTTACAGTTGCTTCCCATTAATGGTTTCAACGCTAATTCCCTCTCACTGATGCATTTTGCAATGGCTCGTGCCTCTCACCTAGCACTTGCCATTCAAGGTGATCCTTAACCTTGGATTACCCTTCACAAGCTCGCAAGAGATAACTAATGGATGTCTTCTTGGAGTCTAAAAGCTTACCAAGTGTTGGTTATTCTAGAAAATCCTACCTTTAAACCACCTACCAGAGGCTCATAAGAGATAAACTAGTGTAACTCAATGGACGGAGTCCACTTGCCTTACCAAGTGTTGGCCCAAGTGATTTTAAGGTGTTTTAAGTTAACTAAAAATATAAAAACCATTAATGGGTCACAACTTCCTCTTCATGAAAAACTAAAACACGGAAAACTACCACTTTTGTAGTCATGTCCCTTACCAAGCTCCCTTCCGTCCAAGAGACAAAAAATTTAGCCACTCATCCTATGAGAAAACATCTTCAGAGGTTGTTTGGCTAAAATGAAAAATACAATCAAAATGAGAAGGTAAGGTAGAGCAACGCTCTATATATTTCTTACTAAAAACATGTACAAGTGATCCCCTCTCTAATGTCTTCCCCTCTTTAGAGAGACGAGAGATATCAGAGATGTCCCTGAGATATGGAATTGTATCGGGGATGTGATATTACAAGGAGATATCTTAGGATATATATAAAGAGAGATATTTTCACCCTCTTAATTAGATATCCTAAATATCTTAAAAGATCTTCAACTGATTACAAGGAGAGAATTGATAATTTACACCAAATATCTTAAGGTAAAAAGATCTAATAAAGTCGGTGTAAAATATCTACCTATTATATTTTCGCATTGGAGAAAGGTGGTGCGAAAATTTTCGCATCAGAGAAAGTCAGTGCAAAAATTTTCGCATTGGGAAAGTGTGCTGCGAAAATTTTTGCATCAGGGAATATCAATGCGAAAAATTTCGCATCAGGGAATGTCAATGCGAAATTCCTCTTCAGCTTTGCACAGTTGCCTTCAATTGGCCATAACTTCTTCGTTTCAGCTCTAAATTGCACACTGTTTGAAGTGTTGGACTCCTTACTTCCCAAGCTTCGAAATGATATATAGTATGTATACAATGGACTCCAGGAAGTGCTCCAAATTTTCCTTGAAACTGTTGTCCTTTGAATTTCGCATAGCATGTGAAGATTTCGCATCACCATGCAAAATTGCTTCATGATGGATTTCTTTCTCTAATCCTCTTCCTTGCATCTCTTGATTGGCTTGGAAACTCATTCCCAAGGGTTGCACAAATTTCTCCCTCATTCTTGGCTTGCTTCAATGATAAAAAAGCTACCAAAAACACCAAAACTAGCCAAAAATTGATTAAAAACATTTGCAAGGGTCCTTAATGTGCCAATTGAGTTAAAAGGTATTAATTACTACTCAAAAGTGTTTAAAAGAGTTTATAACAAGCTATAAAAGAGCACTTTTTGAGTAGTAATCAGTGTGTATTGATTATAGAAAGTTGAATGCTCTAACAAGGAAGGACCACTTCCCATTGCCGTTTATTGATCAAGTGCTTGAGAGGGTATTTTCAAATTGAAATTGCTATTGAAGATCAGGGGAAGTCCACTTTCACTTGTCCATTCAGAACTTATGCATACAAATGAATGCCTTTCGGCTTATGCAATGCACCTGCAACATTCCAAAAATGCATGTTAAGCATTTTCAGTGATATGGTGGAACGTATTATGGAAGTCTTTATGGATGATATCATCGTATATGGAAGTGCATTTGATGAATGCTTAGTCAATTTGGAAGTTGTGCTGAACTGATGCATTGAGAAAGACGTGGTGCTCAACTGGGAGAAATGTCATTTCATGGTACCCCAAGGGATCATCCTTGGGCATATTATCTCCAAGCAAGGCATTGAGGTGGACAAAGCAAAAGTTGAACTGATTGTCAAGTTGCCATTGCCAACAACTGTTAAAGGAATAAGGCAATTCCTTGGCCATGCTGGGTTCTATAGGAGGTTCATTAAAGATTTCTCTAAACTTGTAAGACCTCTTTGTGAGCTATTGGTGAAGGATGCTAAATTTGTATGGGATGATCGATGTCAATGGAGTTTTGAAGAATTGAAGTTATTACTGACAACTGCTCAAATAGTGAGAGCTCCCAACTGGCAATTGCCGTTTGAAGTGATGTGCGATGCCAGTGGCTTTGCTATAGGAGCTATTCTTGGGCAAAGAAAAGATGGAAAGCACTATGTGATCTACTATGCAAGCAAAACGTTGAATGAAGCGCAAAGAAACTACACAACCACAGAGAAAGAATTGTTGGCTGTAGTTTTTATCTTAGACAAATTCCGCGCTTACTTGGTAGGGTCTTTCATTGTGGTTTTCATTAACCATTCGGCCTTGAAATATTCGTTGACTAAACAAGATGCAAAAGTGAGGCTGATCGGATGGATTCTCTTGCTTCAAGAATTCAATCTTCAGATCAAAGATGAGAAGGGAGTGGAAAATGTGGTAGTCAACCATCTATCAAGGCTAGCCATAGCACATAATTCCCACAATTTGCCAATAAATGATGATTTTCCAGAGGAGTCACTCATGTTGATAGAAGCCACTCCTTGGTATGCTCATATTGCTAACTATTTAGTTACCGGAGAAGTTCCAAGTGAGTGGAAAGCACAAGATAAGAAGCACTTCTTTGCAAAAATTCATGCTTACTATTGGAAAGAGCCATTCCTATTCAAATATTGTGCGGATCAAATAATCCAGAAGTGCGTCCCTGAGCAAGAACAACAGGGGATCCTCAGTCATTGCCACGAAAGCGCATGTGGAGGCCACTTTGCTTCTCAGAAGACAACTATAAAAGTGTTGCAATCGGGTTTTTGCTGGCCATCACTCTTTAAAGACGCCTTCACCATGTGTGGAAGCTGTGATAGATGCCAGAGGCTTGGGAAATTAACTCGAGAAGTCAAAAATAGAGGAAAGTAGAGCACTTCGCAAGACAAAAAAGGCAATGCAAAAAAATTCACATCAGCCATTCTCAATGCGAAAAATTTCACATCGCCCATTCTTAATGCGAACTCAATGTGAAAAAATTCTCATCACCTTTTCTCACTGCGAAAATTTTCACACTGCCAATTCTCAATGCGAAAAATTTCGCATCAGCTTCATACCACCAACTCTCAATGTGAAAAGTTTCGCATCAGAAATCACCATTTCGCATCAAAAATTTCAATTTCGCATCAGCCAAACGTCAATGCGAAACGCCAATGGTCACTTAACGGCCAGGAGGGAAGCCAAAAGTCATTTGAAATTTCCTATTTAATGACCTCCAGTTGAGCATTTCGCATAAGCGTCCTCTGTTGCGAAGAGCTCACTGCCGCCTTGTGAAGCAAATTCCTCACCATTCCGCACCCAACGACCACCAATGAGAAGAAGAGTAATCCACCTCTCATCCATATTAGCTATGGTGCGCACCAAAGGGGCCATACAGACCCGTCCGCATATTAAGCCTGTCGATTGCATGAAAGAGTCTTGGTTATGAGTTGAGGACTCTAGATTCTAAACAAAGGTATGGGCTTTCGATGACATGAAAGACTCTAAGTTGAGAGCTCAGGGATCTAGATGCTATGAATAGCTCAGGGGTTGTGGTTGACATAAACA
>NC_048439.1:14854470-14961910 GCF_004353265.1 Vitis riparia
AAGCACAATGATCTATCTCAGAAGATAGATAATCTCCAGTATCAGATCTCAAGACTCACCAATCTCAACACAGTGCAAGAGAAAGGAAAATTTCCTTCTCAACCTCATCAGAATCCAAAGGGTATCCATGAAGTGGAGGCTCAGAAGGGAGAATCTTCTTAGATGAGGGAAGTCAAAGTAGTGATCACTCTAAGGAGTGGTAAAGAGGTTGATCTACCTACACCCAAGCCAAAGCAAGAACCAAAAACCGAAGCAAAGAAAGAGAAGAAGGAGGAAATCAAAGTAAAGAGAAAATAGAATAGTACAAAAAAGGAGGACCTTGATGCTAAGGTGAATGAAAAACCGGAGAGGACCATCAACCAAGAAGAAGTGATAAAGAAGCACATGCCTCTGCCATTCCCACAAGCTTTGTATGGCAAAAAGGGAATCAACAATGCATAAAAAATTCTTGAATTGTTGAGGCAAGTAAAAGTTCATATCCCTTTGGTAGACATGATCAAACAAGTTCCGACTTATGCAAAATTCCTAAAGGACTTATGCACTATAAAAAGAGGGTTGAATGTGAGTAAGAAAGCCTTCTTAAATGAGCAAGTAAGTTCCATTATACAGTGCAAGTCTCTAGTGAAATACAAAGATTCGGGTTGTCCTACCATATCAGTGATGATTGGAGAGACGTGTGTGGAGAAAACTCTGTTGGACTTAGGAGCAAGTGTGAATTTGCTACACTACTCTGTCTATAAGCAATTGGGATTGGGAGAGTTGAAGCCAACATCAATCACTCTATCTCTAGTAGATAAATATGTGAAAATTCCAAGAGGTATGATTGAAGATGTCCCAATTCAAGTTGACAAGTTCTACTACCCAGTAGATTTTGTTGTTTTTTATACGAATCTGGTTGCCAAAGGAACTAACTATATTCCTATCGTACTTGGAAGACCATTCCTAGCTACTTCAAGTGCTATCATCAATTGTAGGAATGGAGTCATGTAGCTTACATTTGGCAACATGACGTTGGAACTCAATATCTTCTATATGTGCAATAAACAATTCCATCCGAGAGAAGAAGAAGTACCAGAAGAGGTGTGCATGATTGACAACTTAGTGGAGGAGCATTGTGATCAGAAGATGTTAGAAGATCTGAACGAGAGTTTTGGGGATCTTAATGAAGGGTTACCTGAACCCTTAGATTCACTTGCTACTTTGCCTCCTTGAAGTTGAGGGAAGAAATTCTCCCTTTATTCAACGAGGAGAAGACATAAGAAGTCATTAAAGAGGAGCCCCTAAAGCTTATTCTGAAGTCATTGCCCACGGAGTTGAAGTATGCATACCTGGAGAAAAATAAGCAGAGCCCTGTTGTTATTTCTTCATCTCTTTCAACTACTCAAGAGGATTGTCTACTTGAAATCCTTAAGAGATGCAAGAAGGCGA
The DNA here is from genome assembly GCF_004353265.1 of Vitis riparia. NCBI lineage: Eukaryota > Viridiplantae > Streptophyta > Magnoliopsida > Vitales > Vitaceae > Vitis > Vitis riparia. The sequence continues at coordinate 14,855,899 of NC_048439.1, forward strand.
TAGGGTGGAAAATTTCTGATCTAAAAGGTATTAGCCCTTTAGTCTGTACTCATCATATATACAAGGAAGAAGAAGCTAAGCCATTTCGTCAACCCCAACGAAGGTTGAACCCTCACATGTAAGAGGTGGTGCGAGTTAAGGTGCTTAAGCTACTTTGGGCCTATATTATCTACCCCATATCAGATAGCCATGGGTGAGTCCTATGCAAGTCGTGCCAAAGAAATTAGGGATCACAGTGGTGCAAAATGATAAGGGGAGGAAGTTTTTATAAGCCTCACTTCAGGTTGGAGGGTGTGTATTGATTATAGAAAGTTGAATGTTGTAACAAGGAAACCACTTCTTATTGCAGTTTATTGATCAAGTGCTTGAGAGAGTCTCAGGCCATCCATTCTACTATTTCTTGGATGGCTACTCCGGGTATTTTCAAATTGAAATTGTTGTTGAAGATTAGGAGAAGACCACTTTCACTTGTCCATTCGGAACTTACGCATACAGAAGAATGCCTTTCGGCTTATGCAATGCACCAGCAACATTCCAAAGATGCATGTTAAGCATTTTCAGTGATATGTTGGAGCGTATTATGGAAGTCTTTATGGATGATATCACCGTATATGGAAGTGCATTTGACGAATGCTTAGTCAATTTGGAAGTTGTGCTTAATCGATGCATTGAGAAAGACTTGGTGCTCAACTGGGAGAAATCCCATTTCATGGTACCCCAAGGGATCTTCCTTGGGAATTTTATCTCAAGCCAAGGCATTGAAGTGGACAAAACAAAAGTTGAACTGATTGTCAAGTTGCCATCGCTAACAACTGTCAAAGGAGTAAGGCAATTCCTTGGCCATGTTGGGTTCTATAGGAGGTTCATTAAAGATTTCTCTAAACTTGCAAGACCTCTTTGTGAGTTATTGGTAAAGGATGCTAAATTTGTATGGGATGATCAATGTCAATGAAGTTTTGAAGAATTGAAGTTATTTATGAAAATTGCTCCAATAGTGAGAGCTCACAATTGGAAATTGCCCTTTGAAGTGATGTGCGATGCCAGTGAATTTTCTATAGGAGCTATTCTTGGGCAAAGAGAAGATGGAAAGCCCTATGTGATCTACTATGCAAGCAAAACGTTGAATGAAGCGCAAAGAAACTGCACAACCATAAAGAAAGAATTGCTGGCTGTAGTTTTTGCCTTAAACAAATTCCGCACTTACATAGTAAGGTCTTTCATTGTGGTTTTCACTGACCACTCGGCCTTGAAATATTTGTTGACTAAACAAGGTGCAAAAGCGAGGCTGATTAGATGGATTCTCTTGCTTCAAGAATTTAATTTTCATATCAAAGACAAGAAGGGAGTGGAGAATGTGGTAGTCGACCATCTATTAAGGCTAGCCACTGCACATAATTCCCACAATCTGCCAATAAATGATGATTTTCTAGAGGAGTCACTCATGTTGATAGAAGTCGCTCCTTGGTATACTCATATTGCTAACTATCTAGTTACCGGAAAAGTTCCAAGTGAGTGGAAAGCACAAGATAAGAAGCATTTCTTTGCAAAAATTCATGCTTACTATTGGGAAGAGCCATTCCTATTCAAATATTGTGCGGATCAAATAATTCGGAAGTGCGTCCCAGAGCAAGAGCAACAGGGGATCCTCAGTCATTGCCACGAAAGCGCATGTGAAGGCCATTTTGCTTCTCATAAGACAGCTATGAAGGTGTTGCAATTAGGTTTGTGTTGGCCATCACTCTTTAAAGACGCCCTCGCCATGTATAGAAGCTATGATAGATGCCAGAGGCTTGGGAAATTAACACGTAAGAACATGATGCCTTTGAATCCCGTTTTAATAGTTGATATGTTTTATGTATGGACTTCATGGGACCTTTTCCTATGTCCTTTGGCTATTCTTACATCTTGGTAGGAGTGGATTATGTTTCTAAATGGGTTGAAGTAATCCCGTGCAAGTGAAATGACCATAGAGTTGTTCTCAAATTTCTCAAAGAGAACATCTTCTCCAGATTTGGAGTACCCAAAGCCATAATCAATGATGGGGGTACTCATTTTTGTAACAAACCGTTTGAAATTCTCTTTGCCAAGTATGAGGTGAAGCATAAGGTAGCTACACCTTACCACCCTCAGACTTTTGGGCAAGTTGAGTTATCCAACCAGGAGATCAACAACATACTGATGAAAGTGGTGAATACGAGCAGAAGAGATTGGTCTGTTAGGCTTCATGATTCACTATGGGCTTATAGAACAACTTACAAGACTGTTCTTGGAATGTCTTCTTATTGCCTAGTCTATGGCAAAGCATGTCATCTCCTCGTTGAAGTGCAATACAAAGCTTGGTGGGCAATCAAGACGCTCAACATGGACTTGAACAAAGCCAGCATGAAGAGATTTCTAGGCCTTAATGAGATGGAGGAATTGAGAAATGACGCCTATATCAATTCAAACATTGCAAAACAGAGATTGAAAAGGTGGCATGATCAGTTAGTCTCCCTCAAAGAATTGTATAAGGGACAAAGAGTCTTGCTTTATGACTTTAAGCTCCACATTTTCCCGGGAAAATTGAAGTCAAGATGGATAGGTTCGTTTACTATCTAAGAAGTCTATTCAAATGGAGTAGTAGAGCTACTCAGCAGTACCGGGACTTTCAAAGTCAATGGCTAATGTCTCAAGCCATTCATGGAGCCATTTTCTAAAGACAAGGAGGAAATCAACCTCCTTGAACCACATCAAGCCTGAAGGAAAAATGGTTAGATGGGCTTAGTTTGTCGGACGACACTGAGTCCATATTTTTTTATTTTTGTTTGTTGTTTTGTTTTAAATTTTAAATTCAAGTTTTATCGATTTGATATATGTTTTAAATTAAAATTTGTAGCTTTAATTTTATTTTATTATCACTTAGTTTAATTTTTTATGATGAAATACAGGGGAATTCCAAAATAGAGGAAAACAGAGCATTTCACAGGACAAAAAGTCAAGTGCGAAAATTTTCGCATCACCAAAACCAAATGCGAAAAATTTTCGCATCAGCAATTCCAATTTCTCACTAGAAAATTCAAATGCAAAATTTTGCATCAGCCACTAGCAATTTTCGCAGCACCAAATTCTAATGCGAAAAATTTCACATCGGCTGCTAGCTTGCGAAACCCATGCGAAATGCCAACGGTCACTTGTGCGAACTTTTAACGGCCAAGAGGGAAACCAAAAGTCATTCAAAATCCCTATTTAAAGGCCTTCAGCTGACTATTTTACATGACCATCATCTGTTGCGAAAAGCTCACGGCCGCCTCCGCTCCTCAGGATCCATCTCAGGCCTCTCAGGCCCCGACCGTGCCATCTTCCGAGGGTGGGGTGCCTTCTAGCCCTCCTCAGTGCCAATATTCGACATGGAGACCGCCAACTTCTCCACCCCCAGAGCCATCAGTACACCACATTCCACCAAAGAGAGCCAGAACCTTAGGCCCTAGAGAGACATCTAGTCAAGCTCCAATAGATTCTCAGGTCCCAACAGATACTCAGCGACCTTCAAGCATTGCTCCTGAAGTCGTCATCAATAGGCCTATGGTTACCGCACCACCCATTCCAGACAATTCAGATTGTAGAGCTAGGCCATTTCATTTTGAGCTCTACTTCGACATGGAGGTTATGTGACAGTAGTCAGACCTTTGGGATTCATTTGGATTGATCCAGAGGTACCATCTCGAGCGTTTGATGACTCCCAGAGAGTTTTTCTACCCCAGAGTAGCGATGGATTTCTATCAGTCCATGACTACTCAGGGCGCCCAGAATCCCACAGCCATTCGTTTCAGCATAGACGAGCGTCAGGGTATCTTCGAGGCTAGGCACATTGTTGAGGCTCTCCACATTCCATTTCAGCCAGAGGATCCAGAGTAGTTTAGACAGTGGTTCCCCATATCTCGGTGAGACATGGTCCGCATTCTATGGAAAAGGACTTCTAGAGATTCATTCTTACTACGTAAGAAGCTTCCATCTGGGATGCTCCTAGTAGATGTATTGTTGAGGTCCAACATTTTCCCTCTTCAGCATTTAGTGCAAAGGCGAGGACCCATCCTGGACGCATTATTCAAGATATGCGAGGGCTTCTATTTTGGGCCACACCATCTAATTATGATCGTTCTCCTATACTTTGAGGAGAAAGTCCATAGGAAGAGGCTGCAGCGAGCTGACGCAATCCCATTGCTATTTCTGAGACTACTCTGCCATATATTGGAGCATATGGGCTACCTTACTGAGCCCCATCTCGAGCGTCGCCACCATTGCCGAGAGCATTTCACTCTTGACCAATGGCCACAGTTAGTAGAGAAGAATCCAACGGAATCAACACTTGAAGCAGCCCGACTCAGGCCATTATCTCTAGTGCCAGCACAGCCTGACTAGGCACAATAGTACGAGCATCCCATAGAGTCTATTCCATCCACCCCTGCTGCACCATCTATGCCTCAGGCCGTCTCTATTGATCCTCCAGCTACACCTCCTGTTCCACTAGTTGTACCTTCTCCATCATAGGACTTTATCATCATATCTGGCTCCAAGTTTCGTGGCATGGTACTATTATTCAGGACACTAAATGCTACGCACGACGCTTTATTTCGAAATATGAGAGACATCCGAGCTCAATAAGATTGACATACTATTATTCTTGACTAGCATACTGCTATCCTTAATCAGATATAACAACATCTGGGTCTTGCACCACCTCAGACTGATATTCCTAGACCATCAGAGCCCAGAGCTCCAACTGAGGAGACCATCATAGCCGATGTCCCGCCCCAGGCCACTCACGAGACAGACACAAAGCCATCATTTGCACCAGAGAACCCCACTCCTTGATTATTTCTTTATTTTGTATTTACTTAGTATATTAGTTGATATTATATATTTTGGGATTGGATGTATTACATGATCATTTCATTGTACTTTCTCAAAGTAATATATGCATATCATTTTGGTTTATACTTGCCATTTTCTTTTCTATCTCCTTTACTCATTAATCTTTTGTTTTTTGAATCATGTGGTTTTTTGATTCGTTCCCAATTGGTGTCCCAGCTGATTCGTGTCCAGCTGGTATCCCTTGATTGTAGTTCTCAGAAGGGAGTAATCAACAAAATTTATAACTTATTACACCATGTACTAGGATAGCCTTAGCTAGCAGAGCTTAGTGGCTCTAGGGTAGTTCATTGGGATGGGTTTTCACTTCACAATTGATATTAATCCAAAGCTAAATTGGTGCTTTTTCATTTCAAGGTTAGCTTTAAAAGAAAACATAAAGATGTTTGAAAAGGTTGGTTTTTAAACTAGCCAAAAATAGTAATTGATTTTACTTACAAAGAAAAGTGTTTATTGGAGTTTAGATCACTAGGCTCAGGTTCCTTATACAAAAAGGGAGTGCCGGTCACTTGTTTCTTTTCCTCGTGTTGGGGATTTAACATATAGTTATTTCCCAAACCGGTGTGGTACAGATGCTTCTCTTTAATGGGTTCAAACACTAAATCCCTCTCACTGATGCACCTTGCAATGGCTCATGCCTCTCACCTAGCATTTGCCATTCAAGGTGATCCTTAACCTTAGATTACCTGTCAAAAGCTTGCAAGAGATAACTAATGGATGTCTCCTTGGAGTCCAAAAGCTTACCAAGTGTTGGCTATTCTAGAAAATCCTACCTCTAAACCACCTCCCAAAGGCTTGCAAGAGATAAACAAGTACATCTCAATGGATGGAGATCATTTGCCTTACCAAGTGTTGGCCCAGGTAATTTAAAGGCATTTTAAGTTAATTAAAAGATAAAAACCATTAACGGGTCACACTTTCTCTTCATTAAAAACTAAAACAACAAAACTTCCAATTTATGCATGAGGAAACTTACCTGGATTTCTTCACTCCAAGAGACGAAGAGCCTAGCCTCTCATCCTCTGAGGAAAAATCCTCAGAGTTTGATTGGCTAGAAAGAAAAAGTAAATAATATACAATACAATCAAAACGAGAAGGTAAGGCAGAGCAAAGGCTCTGTATTTTACTTCCTTTCAAAACTGTACAAAGGATGCGTCTGATAACAAGCTCCCGACTCCTTTTTTTTTGTATGCTTGTGTAAAGAAAATTACAAACTATATATAAGAGGTTATTCACCCTTTGTTCTTACTTAAAGACTAAGGAATCCTATGATAGGTGGGTTACAAGGAGAGTTTGGGGATTTAGACATCAAATATCTAAAGCAAAAAATCTCAAAATGTCGGTCGCAAATATCGGGAAGCTTCAGGAGAAATTCCGTTGCAGCTGTGCAAAATGGCTGCGAAATTTCACAGCAAAAAGGACAACATTTTGCAGCCAAAGGCTGATTTCGCAGCCATGCAAAATTTTCCTTCAGCTTGGAGTGATCGGCTTCCAATGGCTATAACTCCTTCATTTCAACTCCGAATCATGCACCATTTGAAGAATTAGATTTTTTACTTCCTGAGCTTCGAAACAACATATAGCATGCATAAATTGAACTCCAGAAAGTGCTCCAAAATTGGCTTACACAACTATCATCTAGAATACTTCATGTTAGATTTCTCTTTGCTTCCCCTCCTTGCATTCCGGATTTGCTTATGGAAAAGGACTTTAAAGCTTCGGTTCTTCATGTTTCTGAGCTTTCCATTGCTTTTCCATGGATTCCAAATAACTCTCCTCAATCTCGGATTGCTTTGGTGATCAAAAAGCTAACAAAAACACCAAAACTTACACACTTTGATTAGAAATGATTGCAAAGGTCCTTAATATGTTAATTGGGTTAAAAGGTAATAACTACTACTCAAAAGTGTTTAAAAAGTTAATTACAAGCTATAAAATAGCACTTTTTGAGTAGTAATCATTTCTCCTATACGACTCAGACTCCATGTCACTCATGAGGTACCACTTCCTCCCTTTATTTATAATCATTCTTGCCACATTGAGGGCAATGTTGATCTTGGTTGGGGGGAGAGTAAAGGAAGGAAGTTGTTAATAATGCTAAGTTATCCTATTAATTTAATACGTTTTGCTTAATTTTTAAAATTTTAAATTTTTAAATTTTTTTCTGAATTTTAAAAGTTTTACTCTACTCTCCATGGTTACTAAGGAAAAATTCTCAAAATGAAATGGGAGAAATTGAATTCTTACCTTTTTATTTGAAAAGTAGAGTCATATTATGCTTATTGAAGTCAATGAATTATTGAAAATCCTATTGAATTCAACCTTATTTCTTCCACTTTAATCTTACCACACACTATGCACTTTAGGTTCCGTTTATAAGATGAAAAACTATCTCACCTCCTGAACTTAGGAAAATTTAGACTTGGTACCTTTGACCTCGTTTTAATAGTGTTGGGACACCTTATAAAAGGATAATGAGCCTTTGAAAAAAAAAAGAGAAAAAGAACAAAGTGTTATGCTTGCTTTGAAACCCGAGCAAGGTTCAAGGGGTATATGGTGAAAATCTTTAAAACCCGGTGCCCTAAGCCTTTATTGGTTGGGAGTCACCAACCTCAATGCTCGTTACAAGGGTGAATAGGTAGAGTTTAACATATTGTAGGTGCTTGGGTATTAAATTTCAATTTCAAAAGTTCGAGGTAAAATCTGAGGAGTTAGTGGTCGAAAGATCCTTAAAGCTTGATGCCCTAAACCTTGATTGGTTGGGAGTCATCGATGGATCCCCATTACATGGACACTTTAGAAAATAATACCTTTAGCATTGCACTTCTATAATGAAAAAAATTGTGAAATAAAAGAGGTGCATTCTTAGCCTATTGGAAGCGATCAGTTTGCTAAAGTCTGTGAAAGAACTAGGTTGGGGGGAGAGATTAGTTCAAAGTACTATATTTGGAAACTAATAAGCTTAACACATAGATTTTTTTGGAAGAGTAATGATTGAGCTTAGGAGAGTGGAAATCTTATCATTACTTAAATTTGCATAATGTCTACTCTTTATGAATTATGATCAGGTAAGATGTTTGATATCCTCTTGTTGAAGGATGAGTTTTACTTCTTTATTATCCCATGTGAGAGTATGCTTTATAATCATGCCACTTATGACTTTTTGGAGTGATCAGCATGATTTTGTAAATTGTTTAACGGTCTTAATTCTTGTTTTTATCTCCTTCATTGCTAAGGGACTAGCAATATGTCGGTTGGAGGAATTGATTACTACTCAAAAAGTGCATTTTTATAGCTTGTTATAAACTCTTTTAAACACTTTTGAGTAGTAATTAATACCTTTTAACTCAATTGGCACATTAAGGACCCTCGTAAATGTTTTTAATCAATTTTTGGCTAGTTTTGGTGTTTTTGGTAGTTTTTTCATAATTGAAGCAAGCCAAGAATGAGGGAGAATTTTGTGCAACCCTTGGGAATAAGCTTCCAAGCTAATCAAGAGATGCAAGGAAGAGAATCAGAGAAAGAAATCCAACATGAAGAAATTTCGCATGGCTATGCGAAATCTTCACATGCTATGCGAAATTCAAAAGGATAGCACCTGCAAGGCAAATTGAGAGCACTTCCTGGAATCTATTGTATACATACCATATATCATTTCGAAGCTTGGGAAGTCACGAGTCCAATGCTTCAAACACTGTGCAAATTAGAGCTAAAATGAAGAAGTTATAGCCATTTTAAGGCAACTGCACCAAGCTAAAAATGAATTTTGCATCACCCTTTCTCTGATGCAAAAATTTTGCATCATCCTTTCTCTGATGCTAAAATTTCGCATCACCTTTCTCTGATGCGAAAATTTTGCATCACCTTTCTCTTATGCGAAAATTTCGCATCACTTTTTTTTCACTTGCGAAATTTTCGCAGCCACCTTTCTCAGATGCGAAAAATTTTCACATCACCTTTTCGTCATGCAAAATTTTCGCAGCACCATACATCACATACGAAATGTAATTTTCAGATATTTTACACCGACTCCGTTAGATTTTTACCTTAAGATATTTGGTGTAATTATCTATTCTCTCATTGTAATCAATTGAAGATCTTTTAAGATATTTAGGATATCTAATTGAGAGGTTGAAAATATCTCTCTATATTTATCTTAAGATATCTCCTTGTAATATATATCTCATATCTCAGAATCTTGGAAGACATTCGAGAGGGGGGATCACTTGTACATTTTTTAGTAAGAAATATACAGAGCTTTGCTCTGCCTTACCTACTCATTTTGATTGTATTTTTCTTTCTAGCCAAACAACCTCTGAAGATGTTTTCTCAGAGGATGAGTGGCTAGACTTTTTGTCTCTTGGACGGAAGGAAGCTAGGTAAGGGACCCGACTACAAAAGTGGGAGTTTTCCTTGTTTCAGTTTTTAATGAAGAGAAAGTTGTGACCCGTTAATGGTTTTTATAATTTTAGTTAACTTAAAATCCCTTATAATCACCTAGGCCAACACTTGGTAAGCTTTTCGGACTCAATCCATAGAGATCCATTAGTTATCTCTTGCGAGCCTCTGTTAGGTGGTTTAAAGGTAGGATTACTTAGAATAGCCAACACTTGGTAATCTTTGGACTCCCTGGAGACATCCATTAGTTATCTCCTATGACCTTTTGAAGGGTAATCCAAGGTTAAGGATCACCTTGAATGGAAAATGCTGGGTGAAAGGTACGAGCCATTGCAAGATGCATCAGTGAGAGGGATTTAGTGTTGAAACCATTAATGGGAAGCCACTGTAACACACCGATTGGGATGATAACTATAGGTTAAATCCCCAATGTGAGGAAAAGATTTGAAATCTTCCCTTTTGTAAAAAGAACCTGAACCTAGTGACCTGAAAATCTAAGAGACCCTTTTCTTTGTAATTAAAATCAATTACTATTTTTGGTTAGCTTAAAACCAACCTTTTCCAAACCAAAGATTATGTTTTCTTTTAAAGCTAACTTGTAAAAGAAAAAACACCAATCCAATTCTTTAAATTAATATCAGGTGTGAAATGAAAACCCATCCCAGTGAACGATCCTAGAACCACGATGTTATGTTAGCTATGCTACCCTCGTATATGGTGAAATAGGTTTATAAATTTTGTTGATAACTCCCGTCTTAAGACTGGATCAAAGATACACCAATTGGGGACAAATCACCCATCCTTGTGGACGATCCTAGAGCCACTATACTATGCTAGCTATGCTACCCTAGTGTATGGTGATTTAGGTTTATAAATTTTGTTGATGACACCCATCTGATCTAGAATCGAATTGGAACAGCTGTTGGGGACGAATCAGTTATGGTTGACCTGAACAACTCCAGGTCATGAGCTCAACATTTTAGATGATATCAATAGCTTAGGGTTGTGGTTAGCATGAATGACTTTGAGTCGTGAGCTTAGGGCTTTAGATGTTATGAACAGCTCAGGGTTATGGATGACATGAATGACTATAGGATGTCTGCTCAAGGCTTTAAATGCTTTGAACAACACAAGGTTATGGATGATAAGAATAACTCAAGATCCCGTGAGCTCAGGCCTCTAGATTTTATGAACAACTCAAGGCTGAAGATGATATGAATGACTCTAGGTCGTGAACTCAAGGCTCTAGATTTTATGAATAGTTTAGGGTTGTGGATGAAACGAACAACTTTAGGTAATGAGCTTAGGGCTCGAGGTGGTATGAATAGCTCAGAGTTGTGGATAACATGAACAACTCTAGGTCATGTGCTCCAAGCTATAAATCCCATGAACAACTTAGGGCTATGGATGATATGAACGAAATTCAATCATGAGCTTAGGGCTTGAGATGATATCAACAACTAAAGGCTATGGCTAACATGAACGAGTACGGGTTGTGAGTTGAGGGCTCTGGATGCTATAACCAACTTAGGGTTATTGATGACATGAATGACTCTAAGTCATCAATTCAGGGATCTAGATACTACGAATAGCTCAGGGTTGTGGATGACATGAGCTACTCCGTGTTATGCACTTAGGGCTTTGGATGTTATGATTAGTTGAAAGTTGGGAATGATAAGAATGACTCAAGATCTTGTGAGCTCAGACCTCTAGATTCTATGACTAGCTCAGGGTTGCTGATGATATAAATGATTCTTGATTGTGAGACCATGGCCCTAAAGGCTATGAATAGCTCAGGGTTGTGAATGACATTAATGACTCTAGGTTATGAGCTTAAACCTCTAGATGTTATGAATAACTTTGGGTTAGAGTTGACAAGAACAACTCCAAGTCATGAGCTTAAGGTTCTAGATGTTATGAATAGCTTAAGGTTGTGGATGACATGAAGGAGTTCAAGCCGTCAACTCAAGGCTTTGGATGCTTTGAACAGATCAAGGTAATAGATAATAAGAATGACTCAAGATCCCATTAGCTTAGGCCTTTAGATGCTATGAACAACTCAGGATTGAGGACTATATTAATGATTCTTAGTCTTAAGCCTATGGATTTAAATGTTATGAGTAACTTAGTGTTGTGGTAGACGTGATCGACTCTAGGTCGTTAGTGTAGTGTTATGGATGCTATGAATAGCTTAGGACTGTGGTTGACATGAATGACTCCAAGTCTTGATCTTAAAACTCTAGATGGTGTGAATAACTCAAGGCTATAGCTTTCATGAACAATTTCGAGTCATGAGTTCAAGCCTCTAGATATTATGAGCAACTCAGGGATAAGGATGATATCAACTATTCTTGGTCGTGAGCCTCTAGCTAAAACTGCTATGAATAGCTCAGGGCTGTGGTTGACATGAATGACTCTAGGTCATGAGCTTAGGGCTTTGAATGCTATGAACAACTCAAAACTATGGTCGACATGAGTAACTTGAGGTCATGAGTAGAGGTCTCTAGATTCTATGAACAACTTTGAGTTGAGGATGATATGAGTGATTCTAAGTCATGAGCCATTAGCTTTAAGTGCTATGAAAAGCTTAGGGTTGTAGTTGACATGAATGACTCTGGGTCATGACCTTAGGGCTTTAGATCTTATGAATAACTCATGACATGGGTGAAATGTATTACTTTAGATCATGAGCTCATGCCTCTCAATGCTATGAATTGCTTTGGGCTGAGGATGATATGGATGATTCTAGGACGTGAGCCTATGGTCTAAATGCTATGAATAGCTAAGGTTGTAGATGACTTGAACAACATCGAGTCATAAGCTTAGGACTATAAATGTTATGAACATCTCAAGGTTGTGGTTAACAAGAATGAATCCGGGTTGTGAGCTCAGGGATCTGGATGTTACGAACAACTTAAGGCTATAAATAACATGAATGACTCTAAATCATGAGATCAAGGCTCTAAATGCTATGAACAACTCAAGGCTGTGAATGACATGAGCTGCACCAGGTCGTGAACTCAATGATATGAATGCTATGAATGACCGAAGGTTATGGATGACACAAACGACTTGGGATCCCATGAGTTGAGTAATCTAGATGCTATGAAAAACTCAGGATTATGGATGATAAAAATGACTTTAGGTGGTGATCTTAGGGCTCTAGATGTTATGAATAGCTCAGGGCTCTACATGACATGAACAACTTTCGGTCATATGCTCAGGGCTCTAGTTTCTTTGAACAACTTTGAGTTGTAGAGGACATGATAGATTTTGAGTCGTGAGCTCAATGTTCTAGATGCTATGAAAAGCTCAGGATTATGGATGATGTGAATCACTCTAGGTCATGAGGTCAAGGATCTAGATGTTGTGAGTAGGTCAGGACTATGGTTGACATGAACAACTTTAGGTCATGAGCTATAAGCTCTGGATGCTATGAAAAGATTAGGGTTGTTGATGACATGAACAACTCTAAGTTGTGAGCTCAAGGCCTTCAATGCTATAAGAAACATAGGGTTATGGTTCAAATGAATGACTCTAGGTCTTGATCTCAAAGCTTTAGATGTTATGAACAACATAAAGCTATGGTTGAGAGGAACAACTCTAGGTCATGAGCTTAGGGCTCTAGATGTAAAGAACAACTCAGGGTTGTGGATGACATGGGTTACTCTACATCATTAGCTTAGGGCTTTGGATGGTATGGATAACTCAATGGTGTGGATGATATGAATGATTCTTGGTCTTGGGCCAATAGCTCTAAATGCTATGAATAGCTTAGGGCTTCAAATCCTACATACAGCTTAGGACTCTAGTTGTAATGAATAGCTCAAGGTTGTTGTTTACATGGACAACTCCGGGTCATGAGCTTAGGGTTCTAGATGCTATGAGAAACTCAAGCTTGTGGATGAAATCAATGACTTAAGGTAGTGAGCTTAGGTTTCTAGGTTCTATGAACAACTTAGGACTTTAGATATCATGAACGACTCTGGGCCATGAGCTTAAGGTGCTAGATTCTATGAACAAAAAAAAAAAAAAACTTGTTGATGACATGAATGACTCTAGGTCATGAGCTCAAGGTTCTAGATGATATGAACAACTTAGACTTATGGTTGACATGACAAACTCAAGGTCATGAGCTCAGGGCTCTAGATCCTACATACAGCTCAAGGCTGTCATTTACATAAATGACTCCCGCTCTTTACTTTAAAACCTAAGAATAGCTCAGGGCTATTGGTGGCATAAATGACTCTAGGCCATGACCTCAAGGCTCTAAATGCTATGAAAAATATAGGGCTCGGGATTGTATTTGACATGAACGACTCTGTGTCGTGAGCTGAGGGCTCTATATGCTATGAATAGCTCAGGGTTATGGATGAGATGAATGACTCCGAGTTGTGAGCTTAGGGTTTTAGATGTTATAAACATCTCCAAGCTGTGGTTGACATGAATGACTATGGTTCATGAGCTAAGGGATCTAGATGCTATGAACAACCTAGGGGTGTGGTTGAAAGAAACGATTCTAGGTTGTAAGCTCAAGGCTCTCGATGCTATGAATAGCTCAAGGTTGCAAATGACATGAGCTACTCTCGAACATTAGCTAAATGCTTTGGATGTTGTAAATAGGTCAGAGTTGTGGACGATCTAAAGGACTCGGGAAGCTATGTGCTTAGGCCTCTGGATGCTATGAACAGGTCAGGGGTGTAGTTGGTATGAATGATTCTTGATCATCATCCCATGGCTCTAAATGTGATGAACAACTCAGGGTTATAGATGACATTGACAACTCCGGATTATGATATCAAGGCTCTAGATGCTATGAATAGCTTAAGGCTATGGTTGACATGAATGACTTTGGGTCGAGAGTTCATGACTATAGATGCTATGTACAACTCAATGCTATGGTTGACATGAATATCTCCAGGTCATGTGCTTAGGGGTTTATATGTTATGAAAATGCTAGGGCAATGGATGACATGAATGACTCTGAGTTGTGAGCTCAGGGGTGTGGTTTACATGATCGACTTGAGGTCATGCCCTTAGGGCTCTAGATGCTATTAAAAGCTTAGGGTTGTGGATGACATGAGCGACTCCATCTCGTGAGCTCAAGGTTCTAGAATTTATTAACAACTCAAGGTTATGGATGACATGAATGACTCTAGGTCATGGGCTCAAGACCCTAGATGCTATGAACAACTTAGGGTTATGGATGATATGAGCTATTCCAGGTCGTAAGCTCAAGGTGATGGATGTTATCAACAACTCAATGGTTCGTCCCCAACTGGTGTTCTTTTTTATTCAGTCCTCAGACGGGAGTTATCAACAATATTTATAAACCTAATTCACCATATATTAGGGTAGCATAGCTAGCATAACATAGTGGCTTTAGGATTGTCCACATAGATGGGTTTTCATATCACACATGATCTTAGTTTAATGTACTAAAATGGTGTTTTTTCTTTTATGAGTTAGCTTTAAAAGAAAACATAATCGTGGTTGAAAAAGATTGGTTTTAAGCTAACCAAAAATAGTAATTGAGATTAATTACAAAGAAAAGGTTTCTTAGAATTTCAGGTCACTAGGTTTAGGTCCCTTATACAAAAAGGGAAGATTCTGAATCTTTTCCTCGCATTGGGGATTTAACCTATAGTTATTTCCTGAATCGGTGTGGTACAGTTGCTTCCCACTAATGGTTTCAACACTAAAACCTCTCACTGACTGATCTTGCAATGGTTCATACCTCTCACCTGGTATTGGCCATTCAATGTGGTCTTTAACCTTGGATTACCCTTCACAAGCTCGCAAGAGATAACTAATGGATGTCTCCGGGGAGTCCAAAAGCTTACCAAGTGTTGGCTATTCTAAGTAATCCTACCTTTAAACCACCTCCCAGAGGCTCGCAAGAGATAACTAATGAATCTCTATGGATTGAGTCCAAAAAGCGTACCAAGTGTTGGCCCAGGTGATTTTAAGTGATTTTAAGTTAACTAGAAAAATAAAAACCATCAACGGGTCACAACTTCCTTTCATTTAAAATTGAAACAAGGAAAACTCCCATTTTTGTATCCGGATCCCTTACCTAGCTTCCTTTACTTCCAAGAAACAAAAAGCCTAGCCACTCATCCTCTGAGAAAACGTCCTCAGAGGTTGCTTGAGTAGAAAGAAAATAAAAGAAAAAATTAGAAGGTGAGACAGAGCAAAGCTCTGTGTTTTACTTACTAAGATAGTGTACACGTGATCTCTCTGGAATTTCTTCTGAGATTCCGAGCTTTAGAGATTCCTAGCTCCAGAGATATTACAAAATGAGATATTATAAGACATATAGAGAGATATTTGCAACCCCTCACTAAAATATCCTAAATATCTAACAAAAAAATATCTTCAGCTGATTACAATATCTAAAAAATATCTTCAGCTAATTACAAGGAGAGAATGGGTAATTACACAAAATATCTTGAGATAAAAATCTAATGGAGTCGGCAAGAAAATATCTGAAAATTACATAGGGAGAATTTCGCAAGGTTGCGAAATTCATTTTCTTCGGCTTTGGTTTCGCAACGTTACGAATTTTTCGCAAGCCTTGCGAAACTCATTTTCACCAGTTTCACAAGGGAAAAGGTCTTGAAAAAATTTCACAAGGGGTTGCGAAATTCCTTCAGCATAGTTCGCTCTCTGTCCTACAGTTTGCACTCCTCTTGGGCATTTCGCAAGCTTGTGAAAGTTTTGCAAGGTTGTGCGAAATTGTTGCATGTTAGATTCCTTCTCTGATTCTCTTCCTTGTGCACTTGATTGATTTGGCAAAGGCTTCGAAGCTTTCCAAGACTTGGATTCTTCATGTTTTGAGCTTCAACTAGCTTTGCCATGAACTGAACAAGATCCTCCCTCATTCTTGGCTCATTTTAATAATAAAAAAGCTATTAACAACACTAAAACTTGCCCAAAAACTGATTAATACCCTTGCAAAGGTCCTTAATGTGCCAGTTGGGTTAAAAGGTATTAATTACTACTCAGAAGTGTTTGAAAAGAGTTAATTTCAGGCTATAAAATAGTACTTTTTGAGTAGTAATCACTCCCCCCAGCTGATATATTGCTATTTCCTTAGCAATGAAGGAGAGAAAAATAAAAATTAGACAGTACATAATTTACAAAATGATGCTGATCACTCCAAAAAATTTTCAAGTGGCATGATTTGGATTATACTCTCACATGGAACATTAAAGAAGCAAGACTCAACCTTCACAGGAGTTATCAAATCATTTGCCCAATCACAATTTATAAAGAGTAGGCATTATGCAAATTTACGTATCAAAATAAATTCCCCTCCCAAAGGTCCAATTCTTACTCTTCCACAAAAATCTAAGTGTTATTTATTAGCTTTCGAAAATAGTATGTCAAACTATTATTTCCCCCTAACCTAGTTCTTTTCCAAATCTTTGCAAACTGACCAACCAAAAAAATAGGCTAGCAATGCACCTCTTTTATTTCAGAATTTTTTTATTATAGGAGTGCAATGCTAAAGGTATTGTTTTCTAAAGTGTCCATGTAATAGGGGTCCATCGATGACTCCCAACCAATTAAGGTTTAGGGCATCAAGCTTCAAGGATCTTTCGACCACTAACTCTTCATATTTTTTCCCGAACTTTTGAAATTGAAATATAATACCCAAGCACCTACAATATGCTAAAATTCACCTATTCACCCTTGTAACGAGCATTGAGGTCGGTGACTCCCAATCAATCAAGGCTTAAGGCACCGGGTTTTAAAGATTTTCATTATATACCTCTTAGACCTTTGCTTGAGTTTCAAAGCAAGCATAACACTTTGTTCTTTTCTTTTCTTTTCTTTTTTTTTTTTTTTTTTTTTTGAAGGCTCATTGGCCTTTCACAAGGTGTCCCAACACTATTAAAACGAGGTCAGAGAAAAACCAAGTCGGAATTTTCCTAAGTCAAGGGGTGAAATAGTTTTTCATCTTATAAACAAAACCTAGTGTGCACAATGTGTGGTAAGATTAAAGTGGAAGAAATAAGGTTGAATTCAATAGGAGTTTCAATAATTCATCAACCTCAATAATCATAATACCAACTCTAAAATTTAAGTAAAAGGATAAGAATTCAACTTCTCACATTTCATGTTGAGAAATTTTTCCTTAATAATCATGAAGAGTAAAGTAAAAAAAGTTAAACTTAAGCAAAATTTTAAAAATTAAGCAAAAATGACTAAATTAACAAATTAACCTAATATTATTAACAATACTTCCTTCCTCAACTCTCTCCCCCAACCGAGGTCTACATTGCCCTTAATGTGGCAAGAGTGATTGAACAAAAAGGGAGGAAGTGGTACCTCCTGAGTTGAATTGAGTTTGAGTCGTATAGGAGAAACCACATGATTCAAAAAACAAAGGAATAATGAGTAGAGGAAATAAAGAAATGGGAAATATAATAAGAAATGATGTCTATATATTACTCTGGAAAAGTACAATATGAAATATGATCATGTAATACATCCAATCCCAAAATATAAAACATCAAAGTAAAAAACTATAACTACTAATATAATAAGTAAATACAAAAGATAAACAGATGATCAGTTGGTGACTGGATCATGTGAAGATGATGGGTCTGTGGTCGCCTCCTGAGTGGTCTAGATCGGTGCCTCAGCTATGGTGGCCTCCTCAGTTGAAGCTACAAGCTCTGATAGGCTAGGAATGTCAGGCTGAGGTGGTGGTTGAATACCCAGATGTTGTTGTATCTAATGAAGGATCATAGTATGTTGGTCTAGCTACGCACGCATAGCCTCCATCTGCCAGAATAAAGCATTATGTGTAGAAGTCAATGTCTGGAACAAATGTACCATGGCACGAAACTCTGTGGCAGATATGGTGATGGAGGCCTCCGATGTAGGAGGTGCAACTAGTGGAACAGGAGGTGTAGCTGGTGTAAGGGCAATAGGTGTGGCCTCAGGCATAGGTGGTGCAGGAGCAGTAGGTACAGACTCTATGGGATGCTCATCCTGTTGTGCCTCCTCAGCCTATGGTGGCTCTACAATAGGTACTGAATAACCCGCCAACTGTGTCCATTTGTCGAGAGTGAAATGCTCTCGACAATGGTGGCGGCACTCAAGGTGGGGCTTAGTAGGATAGCCCATGTGCTCCAATATATGATAGAGCAGCCTCGGAAATAATTGTAGAATGGTATGGACTTGCTGTAGCTTCTTTCTGTGCACTTTCTCCTCAAAATGGAGGAGAATGGCCATAATTAGGTGATATAACCCAAAATAGAAGCCCTCAGATATCCTGAATAATGCATCCAGGATGGCTCCTCACCTCTACACTAGATGTTGAAGAGGAAAAATGTTGGACCGTGGCAATACATCTACTAGGAGCATCCTAGATAGAAGCTCCTTACGTATAATGTAGGAATCTGAAGAAGTCCCCCTGGATAGGATACGAACCATGTCCTGCTGAGATATAGGAGACCACTCCCGGAAATCTCCTAGGCCCATTGGCTCACCAATATGGAGAGCCTCTGCTATATGTTGCGCCTCTATAATACCCTGACGTCCATCGATGCTGAAATGGATGGCAGTAGGACTTGGTACATCTCGGGTAGTCATGGTCTGATAGAAATCCATGGCTACTATAGGATAGAAAAACTCCCTAGGGGTCATGAGGTGCTCCAGATGGTACCTCTGAAGTAGACCAAATGAATCCTCAAGCTCCTGCTGCTATCACATGACCTCTATGTCGAAGTAAAGCCTAGAATGAAATGGTCGGGCTCTGCAATCCGAATTGCCCTAAATGGGTGGCACGGTGACCATAGGCCTCTTGATGATGGCTTCCAGAGTAATACCAAAAGGACGCTGAGAATCGGCAGGGACCTAAGGATCAGGCTGTGCATGCTTAGATGACTCTCTAAGGCCTAAGGTCCTGGTTCTCTTGGGTGGAATGCGGCGTACTGATGGCTCAGGGGGTGGAGAAGTTAGTGGTCTCCGTGTCGCGTATATGTGCTGAGGAGGGCTAGAGGGCACTCCTCCCATGGATGACGGTACGGTCTGGGCCTCGAGGGCCTGAGATGAATCCTGAGAAGGGGAGGCTCTTGGCCTCTGCTCACGAGATACTGAGGGGTCGGTATGGCCTCCTCTCATGCACGCCATGGTAGAAATGGAGAGGGAAGTGTAGGTCGTCTCTTCAAATGGTGGCCACGGGACGCTTGGGCTTCGCAAGGTGGTGGGAAAGTTTTCATAGGGCACATATGGATATGCAAAATGAAAACAAGGCAGGGATGCCTTTAAATAGAAATTTAAGTGACTTTTGGAATTTGCAAGGACTATTGAAATTCAGAAGGTTGCGAATTTGGGTGCTAGGGTTGCGAAATAGGTTTGCAAACCCTCTCAAATTTCGCAAGGCTTTCACAAGGCATTTTGGGTGTGTGAAATGAGTTTACACAAGCTTTTTAATTTTTGCAAGGCATTTCGCAAGGCAGAACTGGGTTGTGAAATTTTCGCAACCCTTATGATTCATGCCTAATTGGTGTCTCAACTGGTTCATGTCCAGCTGGTGTTCCTTGATGGCGAGAGTAATCAACAATATTTATAACCTATAACACCATGAACTAGGGTAGCAAATACAAAGCTACTATAGCATAGTGGCTCTAGGATCGTTCCACTGGGAAGGGTACTCAAGTTGAAAATGATACCAATTCAAAGTGAATTGGTGTTGTTTCATTTCAAGGTTAGCTTAAGAAATAAAACACAAACTTTGGTTGAAAAAGGTTTGGACTTGGATTAACAACACAACAAGTGATGAAAATAACTTAAGAAGAAAAAGCATTCCTTGGAGATTCAGGTATACAGGGGAGGGTCCTCATGCAAAAGCATAGCTCCGGTCAATTGGTTTATTTCCTCACATTAGAGAGTTAACTTAAAGTCAATTCTCTAACAGGTGCTGCACAAATGCATCCCTCAATTGGATTTCAGCTTTAATTCTCTCACTGATGCAACTTGCAATGGTTCAAGTCTCTCACTTAGCCTTTACCATTCAAGGTGATCTTTAACCTTGGATTACCCGTCAAAAGCTCGCAAGAGATAACTAATGGATGTCTCCTAAGAGTCCAAAAGCTTACCAAGTGTTGGCTATTCTAGAAAATCCTACCTTCAAGTCACCTACCAGAGGCTCGCAAGGGGTAAACTAGTGCATCTCCACGGTTAGAGATCACTTGCCTTACCAAGTGTTGGCCCAGGTGACTCCAAGGTGTTTTAAGTTAACTAAAAACATTAGAAACCATTCACGGGACACACTTACTCTTCATTCATAGCTGAAACCACAAAGCTTCTGATTGAAGCACTTGGAACCTTTCCCGGCAACCTTAACTCCAAGGAACTAAAAAGCTTAGCTACTCATTCTCTGGGGAAAGCTCCTCAGAGAGTGCATAACTTGGTAAAAATATTAAAATACAAAGTGAGAAGGTAAGGTAGAAAAGAGCTAAAGCTCTCTATATTTCTTTCTTTTGAAACTTACAAAAGGTTCAACAACCAAAACACACTCAGAACAGGCTCCTCGGGCTCTCTTTTAAAAATACAATTACAGCTATTACATGATATTTTGCCAAATTCCTAACTTAAAAGCTAAGGAAATCTATCATTGGTGACCTACAAGGAGAATTTAGGCATTTAGGCAACAAAAATCTAATGAAAAATATCTCCAAGTGTCGGTTACAAATATCGGGAAGCACTAAAGACCACTTCGCAGGTGACAAGTGAGGTCTGCGAAATTTCGCAGGTGCACAAGAAGGGCTGCGAAATTTATTCATAGCAACCAGCTGCTTCAACACCTTCACAAAGTTGACTTCCATCTTGTGGTGCTTGGCTTCCATCGCGGCGTGAAGCTTCAGGGGAACTCCATAGCACTGTGCAAAAAGGCTGCGAAATCACTTTGCAACAAAAATGGTGATTTCGCAGCACTTTTCTGAAGCCTTCCTTCCTTCAGCTTGGAGCAGTTATCTTCCAAAGGCTGTAACTTCCTCATTTCAGCTCCAAATTGCACACGGTTTGAAGCATTGGATTGTTGACTTCGTAAGCTTTCAAATGACATATTGTAGGCATAATTTGGACTCCAGGAAGTGCTCCAAAAGTGGCTGCAGTGACTGTCATCAAGAGTGCTCCATGGCTGATTTCTCTTTGCCTCCCCTTTTCATTTCACTTTGCTTATGGCAAAAGAGCTTCAAGGCTTTGATTCTTCATTCCTCTAAGCTTCCCATTGATTACCAAGGATTCCATATAACTCTCCTCAACCTCCTAATGCTTTGGTGATCAAAATAATAACAAAAACACCAAAACTTACACATTTTGATTAGAATTGATTGAAAGGGGCCTTAACATGCTAATTGGGTTAAAAGGCACTAACTACTACTCAAAAGTGTTAAAAAGGATTAATTAGAAGCTATCAAATAGCACTTTTTGAGTAGTAATCACTCCCCCCAACCGACATATTGCTAGTCCCTTAGCAATGAAGGAGAGAAAAACAAAACAAAATTACCATAATTTACAAATCATGCTAATCACTTCCAAAAAAATAAAATATTTAAGTGGCATGACTGAAAAACTCTCACATGGAACATTAAAGAACTATAACTTCAAATTTCAATAAGAGAAATCAAAAACTTTGCTAAATACCATTGATCAAGGGAATGCATTATGCAAATTGAAGTTTTAAAACCATTTTCACTTCCAAAGAACCAAACTTTAATCTTCCACAAAAATCTAAGTGTAAGATGATAGATTCCAAATATAGCATGCTAAACTAATCTCTCCTCCCAACCTATCTCTTTTCAACACTTTAGCAAACTGACCAAATTCAATAAACAGATAACACACTTTTCTTCTTTTTTTTCTCTTTTTTTTTTTTTTTTTTTTTTTTTTTTTTTTTTTTTTTTTAAGGTAGCAGGCTTAAGGGGCATTCTTTTCTATTTTGTCCATGTAACGGGGGTCCATCAATGACTCCCAACCAATTAAGGTTTAGGGCATCAAGCTTTAAGGATTTTTCAACCACTAACTCCTCGGATTTCGCCCCGGACTTTTTCATATACCCTTTTTGCCTACCATATGCTAACTCCACCTATCCACCCTTGTAACGAGCATTGAGGCCAGTGACTCCCAACCACTGAAGGCTTAGGGCACCAGGTTTAAAAGGTTTTCACCATATACCCTTTCAGACCTTGCTTGGGTTTCAAGGCAAGCAAACACTTTGCTTTCTTTCTCTTTTTTTTTTTCAAAGGCTCATTGGCCTTTCATAAGGTGTCTCAGTATCATTAAAATGAGGTCAAAGGTACCAAGTCCCAAAATTTTCTAAGTCAAGGGGGAAATAGTTTCTCATCTTATAAAAGGAATCTATTGTGCACAGTGTGTGGATAGCTTAAAGTGGAATGACTAAATTTGATTTCAATAGAAGTTTCAACAATTGAACCACTTTAGCAAGCATAATCCAAACTCTAAGTTAGATGAAAAGCAACAGTCCAGCTTCTCCTATTTTAATTTGAAAATTTTTCTTCAAAATCCATGGAGATTATAGTAACAAGCAAAAACTACAACTAAATTACTAAGCACAACTGAATTATCAAAATACTTAGCATACTTCCTTTACTTTAGCAAACTTCCTTCCTCATTTCTCCCCCCCCCCCCCCCCCCAACCGAGCTGAGCATTGTCCTCAATGTGATATGGGTGATCGAAAATAAAGGGAGGAAGTGGTACCTCCTGATCGATTTCAATTTCGAATACTGAATGGAGAAACCACATGTTTCAAAAAGAATAAAAGGTGTGAGGAAAGGGAGTAAGAGTAAATTAAAGCTAAGAGTTAACAAAAAAAATAGATTTTGTATTACTTTACTCATTTGTGAACAGCTGGTAAAAGAAGTAATACAAACAATCCAAAGAATCTCCTTATATACTATCAAAATGTAGGAGATTTCATAAAAGACTAACCAAAACAAAGTACAAAAAAGTAATATATCAAAGACATGTAAATGTTCAGAAAGGAGGATAATGCTAGAACTGATGGTCTATGGAGATGGCTCTGCCTCTGGAGCAGGTGACTCATGAGGGGCATGAGGCTCTGTGGTGGTAGGAGTGGCCTGCTCATCAGCTGCTGGAAGGCCAAGATGCTGCTGAAGCTGCCTCAGAATAATAGTATGTTGAGCCTGAGTAGCCATCATTCGCTCCTGCTGAGCTCTCAAGGATGCTATCTCCTGAGCAAGACTGCTCTGAGAGGCTATCAAGGACTCTAATGCCTGGCATAAGTCCCTATATTCAGAAATAGGGACAGCCATCCTTGGCTCAGCTGATGTGGCAGGCTGTGCTGAAGCTTGGGCTGCTGGAGGAACTGGAGAGGCACTGGCCATGGAGGGAGAGGCTGCAGGCATACCCTCAGGTATGAGGCGTGGGGATGCTCTCCTGGCAGCTAGAGCTTCTGGTTGCTCCATCTTGTAAGCTGTCATGTTACTCCATTTTTCAAAAGTAAAAACATCTCTACAAATCTTCTTTTGCTCCTGCTGAGGCTCTGTTGGATATCCCAGGTGCTCAAGGATTTGGCACAATAGTCGTGGGAAGAGAAGGGGGATGGAATTAGCTATTTGCAATTTTTTTCTATGCACCTTCTCTTCAAAATAAAGAAGGGCTGCTAGGATCAAGTGGTGAGGGCCAAAATAATAGCCCTCTGACATTTTATACAGGGTCTCTAACATAATTCCCCTTCTCTGAGTCCAATGTTGAAGGGGATAGATACTATGCCTCAACAGGGCATCAATAAGGAACATCTTTGGGGGAAGTTCCCCCCTCAGCAGATACAGGTTTCTGGATGCTCCTCCAGATAAAATGTGCACCATCTCCAGCTGAGATGGATTGGCCCAAGCTCTAAAGTCATCGAAATGACTGGGCTCATATGGAATATTCAAAGCTTCAGCTATTTGCCGAGCCCCCAAGATACCATGCCTACCATCAATAACGAAATGAATTAAGGTAGGATCCCTGACCTGTCGAGTAGTCATGGATTGATAGAAATCCATTGCTATTCTAGGGTAGAAGAAGTCTCGCGGGGTCAGAAGCTGCTCCATTCGGTATCTTCGCAGCAATTGGAATGTTTCTTCAAGCTCCGGGCGCAACTGGAAAGCAGCTATGTCAAAGCATAGCTCCGAATGGAATGGCCGGTCTCGGCAATCCAAATTGCCTTCAATTGGAGGCTGAGCTAGAATTGGCCGCCTGATTATCGTTTCCGAAGCTGGTTCGGATGAAATTTGGGGTTCAGAAGGAGGCTGTTGGATTGCTGGAAGCTTCGCAGGCGGCGCTGGAGATGGCACCGGAGATGGAATTGGAGATGGGGCAGGAGACGCAACAGGGGATGAAACAGGGGATTGCCCTGTTAAATCGATAGGCTCCGAGCTTTCCACCCTAGCTCGCTTTTGGAGGGGCCGGCCCCCTGACCTGGTAAGGTAACGCTTCGCCGGAGGGGTTTGCAATGCCAGTTCGGCCTGGCGCTTCTTTGGCGAGGGTTTTGCCGGCGGCGAAATGGTTTCTGGCCGCGGCGGCTCAGAAGTTGAAGCTTGCACTGGTGCCTCGCGCGACGTTCTTTTTCGGGTGGAAGGGGAGGAAGACTTCGCGCCCCTGGTTCGTGCCATTGCGAACTGACGAGGGCTGGGACGGCGGCGATGAACGGAGGGGGCAATCGGAGTTGCTAGCGGCGCCGGTCAATGGAGAGGAGACGAAGGGTCTGCTGCTGCGATTTTTCCCCTTTTCTGAAATGGATTCGCAACCTAAATGACCGGTATTTATAACGGTTACAAGAATATGAATGGTCATTTGGGGTTTCGCAGAAGAAAAACGGCTTCGCAGCAAAATTGGGCGTTTCGGATTCAAAAATCGCTTTCGCAGCTCACTTCGCAGCTGCGAAATTGGAGTCACTATGCTGCGGAATGGCGCTCGTGTGCCAAAGACCGGTTTCGCAATTGCGGAACACCCTTCGCAAGAGAGAAAACGCTGAGAAATCGCTGCGGAATAGCGTTTTTTTTAAGCCTTAGTGGTTCGCAGAGCATTTCGCAGCTGCGAAATGGGGGTTCCTGTGCTGCGAAGTGGCACTCGTGTGCCAAACACTGGTTTCGCAGCTGCGAAATCGTTCGCAGAGGGCTTAAAAGTGTTGCGAAGTGGATTCGCAGCAAAAACCATTTTCGCAGAGAAATCCTCCTTGGCTGCGAAATCTCGCAGAGCTCTTCTTCTCCCCTGTTTTTGCTCTGTTTTTGCTCTGTTTCTGCTCCAATTTCTTCCCGATTTTTTTTCCTTACATTTTCTCCCATCTGAAATCATTCAAACAGATGAAATTACACAAAAACATACAATTTAAGATTAAAAACTAAGATCAAAAGTAAAAATATTACTTTAAAATTACAGAATTTACAAAAATTTTGGACTTTGGTAAAACCAAGTCCAGCAAACCCTTCTTTGCTTAAGCTTTTTGAGGCTCAAGGAGGTTGATCTCCTCCTTGTCTGATTTGAACGGCTCCATATATGGCTTGAGACGATATCCATTAACTTTAAAGGTTTCCTTGCCATCGGAATTCAATAATTCCACTACTCCATGATTGAGTACTTGATGGATAATGAATGGACCAATCCACCTGGACTTGAGCTTTCCAGGAAAAATATGAAGTCTTGTGTCATAGAGTAAAACTCTTTGGCCTTTTTGAAATTCCTTGGTAGAAATCAGTTGGTCATGCCACTTCTTCATCCTTTGTTTTGCAACTTTGGAGTTGATATAAGCATCATTTCTCAATTCCTCCATCTCATTAAGGTCTAAGCACCTTTTTGCCCCGGCTCTAATCAAATCCATATTCAACTTTTTGATTGCCCACCAAGCTTTGTATTCAACTTCCACAGGGAGATGACAAGCTTTACCATAGACAAGACGATAGGGGGACATGCCAAGAATAGTCTTATAAGCTGTTCTATAAGCCCATAATGAGTCATGAAGCTTAACAGACCAATCCTTCCTGTTTGTATTCACCACTTTCATTAGTATATTCTTTATCTCCCTGTTTGCTAGCTCAACTTGTCCAGAAGTCTGTGGATGATAAGGTGTAGCTACCTTATGCTTCACTCCATACTTGGCTAACAAACTTTCAAAAGGCTTATTGCAAAAATGTGAACCTCCATCACTGATTACAGCTTTGGGCACCCCAAATCTTGCAAAAATGTTCTCTTTCAAAAACTTGAGAACCACCCTATGATCATTTTGTTTACAGGGGACTGCCTCAACCCACTTAGAAACATAATCTACCCCCACCAAGATGTAAGAATTACCAAAAGACATTGGAAAAGGTCCCATAAAATCAATACCCCATACATCAAATAGCTCAACTATTAGTATAGGGTTCATGGGCATTTGATTTCTTTTTGTTAGCTTGCCAAGCCTTTGGCATCTATCACAATTTCTACACATGATGTGGGCATCTTTGAACAAAGATGGCCAAGTAAACCCTGATTGCAACACCTTCATAGCTGTTTTCTGAGAGGCAAAATGACCTCCACATGCATTCTCATGACAATGGGTTAGAATTCCTTGTTGCTCTTCCTCAGGCACACACTTCCTTATAATCTGATCTGCACAATATTTAAAAAGGAAAGGCTCTTCCCAATAATAAGCATGGATTTTTGCAAAGAAATGCTTCCTGTCCTGTGCATTCCACTCACTTGGAATTTCACCAGTGACTAAATAATTAGCCATATGAGCATACCAAGGAGTTTTGACTAGGAACATAAGTGATTCCTCAGGAAATTCATCATTAATAGGCAAGGCATGAGAATTATGTGCTATAGTGATTCGACTCATGGTAGCTTAGCTTTAAAGGCGTATCAACAAAATTTATACCTTAGATACTATTGCTAAAGTAGCCAAGCTACTATAGCATAGTGGTTCTAGGATCGTTCACTGGGAAGGGTTTTCGCAAACACAAGTGATATTCAAATTAGGAAAATAGGTGATTTTCTTATGGATGTTAGCTTTAAAAGAAGATGTAAATGTTTTAGAAAGATTTAAACTAATTTAAGCTAACATTAAAGACTAAAATGAAAGGGTGTAAAAACAAGTTTCTCAAAGATAGGATAGCTATGCTCTGGCTCTTATGCAAATTGGAAATCTCAGGATAGGCTCCTCGCGTTGGGGTTGCAACTATGGTGATGCTTGCTTCCCGAACCGGTATGGATTTAGCAAATCAAGTTTTAATCCTTTAAAATGGCAAAACAAATGGTAGTGAATTTCATCAATGGTTATTCACCTTAGACTTCCTTTGAATGGCTCGTAAGAGATAACTAATGGTCTAAAGCCAAAAGCTTACCAAATATTGGCAACTCAAAGTCATTCCAAGTGATAAACTCACCTTTCAATGGCCATTGAAATTGGTTCTAATGGATTAATGCAAAACTTGGAATTGAAAACCTCACCTTCCAATAGCTCGTAGGAGATAACTAATGGATAGAAATCCAAAAGCTTATCAAGTATTGGCCATTGGAAGTTGTCTAATGGAAATAAAAACTAAACTTTGCATTAATGAACTATTAATGAAAAACGATTACCTTACCTTCCGGGTGCAAGAAATTTCCATGGGAATGCATCCAAGCCATCACATAACATCCATACTTTGAGAAACTTAAAAGGTTAGCCTCTCATCCTTGGGGATTTCATCCACCAAGGATGTTTGGCTACTAAGAAAATAAGAAAGAGAAGAGAAGGAGAAACAGAGCAAGGCTCTGTGGTATATTTCAATATATATGGGTATATTACATAAATTTCTCCATATGTTTCAACGGATGCAAAGGAGTATATATAGAGAAGCTTTTCCATCCTTCCTAGCTAAGAAATCTTATGATTGGTGGATTACAAGGAGAAGAATGGAAATTTATACAAAAATATCTAAAGAAAAGATCTCGTGTGGAGTCGGCAAAACAGGGGAGGGGTGTGCGAAATTCGCACACCTGATCAGGAGGTGTGCGAAATTCGCACACCATTCAGAAGGTGTGCGAAATTTTCGCACACCTGGAGCAGTTTTCGTCCGAAGGTCATAACTTCCTCGTTTCAGCTCCAAATCGTGCACGGTTTGAAGCGTTGGATTCTTGACTTCCTGAGCTTTGAAATGGTATATATCATGTAAAAAATGGACTTCGGGAAGTGCTCCAAAAGTGCCAAAGAAAACTGCAGCTGTTGTCCTCTGTTTTCCTCCTTGCTTCTCTTTGCTTCTCTTTTGCTTTTCTTTGCTTCTCTTTGCTTTTCTTTGCTTTTCTTCTTTGGTTGGCTTGTCTAAGTAGCTCCTCCATAATTTGGCATGCTTGAATTGATTCATAAGCTGATATAAACATGTAAACTTGCCACAAAATGGTTAAAACCAATTACTAAGGATCTTAATGAATTAATTGGGTTAAATGAATATGATTACTACACAAAGGTGCTTAAAACCATTATAATTAGGTCTACAAAATAGCACTTTTTGGTAGTAATCATATAGCTAACCTTGAGAGGTGGTCAGCTACCACATTCTCCACTCCTTTCTTATCTCTGATTTGAAGATCGAATTCTTGTAACAAAAGAATCCATCTTATCAACCTTGCTTTTGCATCTTGCTTTGTCAATAAATACTTCAAGGCTGAATGGTCAGTAAAAACAATGATGAAAGACCCTACCAAATAAGCACGAAATTTGTCCAAGGCAAATACCACAGCTAACAATTCCTTTTCTGTAGTTGTGTAATTCCTTTGGGCTTCATTCAATGTTTTGCTTGCATAGTAGATTACATAGGGCTTCCCATCTTTCTTTGACCAAGCACAGCTCCTATAGCAAAGTCACTAGCATCACACATTAGTTCAAAAGGTAATTGCCAGTTAGGGGCCCTCACTATTGGAGTTGTTGTCAAAAATTTCGTCAGTTGATCAAAGCTATCTTGACATCTTTCATCCCATAAAAACTTAGCATCCTTAGCTAACAGCTCACAAAGAGGTTTGGAAAGCTTTGAAAAGTCTTTTATAAACCTCCTATAAAAACCTGCATGGCCAAGGAACTGCCTTACTCCTTTTACAGTTGTTGGGGATGGCAATTTGGAAATAAGCTCCACCTTTGCTTTGTCGACTTCAATGCCCTTTTCAGAAATGATATGACCAAGGACAATTCCTTGATGTACCATAAAATGGCATTTTTCCCAATTAAGCACCAAGTCTTTTTCAATGCATCTGTGAAGAACTGCTTCCAAATTGCCTAAACATTCCTCAAATGTATCTCCATATACGGTGATGTCATCCATGAAAACCTCCATAATTCGCTCCACCATATCACTGAAGATACTCAACATACACCTTTGGAAAGTTGCAGGTGCATTACATAAACCAAAAGGCATCCTCCTATAAGCATAGGTTCCAAATGGACATGTAAAAGTAGTCTTTTCCTGATCTTCCACAACAATTTCAATTTGAAAATACCCTGAATACCCATCCAAAAAACAATAGAAAGGATGGCCAGAGACTCTCTCCAAAACTTGATCAATAAATGGCAATGGAAAATGATCTTTTCTGGTTACTGCATTCAACTTTCTATAATCAATACACACCCTCCACCCTGAAGTGAGACGTGTAGTGATTTCTTCCCCCTCTTCATTCTGAACTACAGTGATCCCTGACTTCTTTGGTACCACTTGAGTAGGACTCACCCAAGAGCTGTCTGATATAGGGTAGATAATACCTGCTTGAAGTAGCTTCAGCACCTCAACTCGCACAACTTCTTGTAAATGAGGATTCAATCTTCTTTGAAATTGACGAATTGGCTTAGCTTCCTCCTCCATATATATGTGATGTGTGCAAACTAAAGGACTAATGCCTTTCAAATCAGATATTTGCCATCCTATTGCTTTCTTACACTTCTTGAGAATTTCTATTAAACACTTCTCTTGATGATTGGTCAGAGATGAAGATATTACAACAGGGCATTGGTTATCTTCTTCAAGATATGTGTATTTCAGCTCCACATGTAGAGGCTTCAAATTGAGTTTTGGGATTTCTTTTTCAGCATCTGCTGCCTCTTCTTTATTGAACAAAGGTAGAATTTCTTCTATCCTTCTCCAACTTTGTAAAGTAGCAAGCTCCTTAGGAAGTTCAGACAAACCTTCCTCACAATCCTCAAAACTTTCATTCAGCTTGTCTTGCACATTCTGATTACAGTGTTCCTCTACCAGAGTATCAATAATACACACTTCTTCTGGACCCTCTTCTTATTCCAGAATGATTTGCTTTTTAGACATATAAAAGATATTGAGATCAAGTGTCATATTGCCAAAAGTGAGTTGCATGAGTCCATTCCTACAGTTAATGATTGCATTTGAGGTAGCTAGGAATGGCCTTCCCAGGATAATAGGAACTAAATTAGCTTCCTTAACAGTAGGATCCGTATCAAGAACAATAAAATCTACTGGATAGTAGAAACTATCAACTTGAACCAAGACATCCTCAATTACTCCTCTGGGAATTTTTACTGATCTATCTGCTAGAGATAGAGTAATTGCTGTTGGCTTCAACTCACCAAGTCCCAATTGCTTATAGACAGTATATGGAAGCAAATTCACACTAGCTCCCAAGTCTAATAAAGCTTTCTCTACTACCTTTCCTCCAATCATGACTGAAATGGTAGGGCTTCCCGGATCTTTGTACTTCAAAGGAGATTTACACTGTAAGATTGCACTTACTTGCTCAGTCAAGAAGGCTTTCTTAGTTACAGTCAACCCTCTTTTGATAGTACACAAGTCCTTTAGGAATTTTGCATATGTTGGAACTTGCTTAATCATATCCAATAGTGGGATATTGACTTTAACTTGTCTCAATACTTCAAGAATTTCAGCTGCATTTCTAATCCCCTTCTTCCCATGCAATGCTTGAGGAAAAGGTGGAGAAGTTGATTTCTTCAGCCTTTCTTCCTTCAGAAGTTCCTTCTCTGGATTTGCATTCATTGTTGACTCAGAGTCCTCTTTCTTATCACTGATCTCTCCTTCTTTGTCTTTCATTTCCTCCTCCAACTTTGTCCCTTCCTCTTCAACAGGTGGCTTAGGTGGTGGCTGCTCAATTTTCTTTCCACTCCTCAGAGTGATCAAGGCTTTGACATCTTTCATCTGTGATGATTCCCCCTCATGGCTTTCCACTTCTTGGACACCCTTGGGATTTTGGTGGGGTTGGAAGGAAATCTTCCATTTTCTTGCACGGTATTCAAATTTGTGAGCCTTGATATTGAGTACTGGAGATTATCAAATCTTTGAGTCATATCATGTTGCATTCCATCCATCCTTTTGTTCAGAATATTCTCTACTCTGTCAATTCTTTGATTAAGCTGATTATTGATGGCTTTTTGTTCTCCAACAAAATCTCCCACTACCTTGCTGAGATTCACAATGGCTTGTTCAAGACTTGAAGATTGCTGAGATGGTTGATCCGGCTGTTGGTACTGAGGTACTCTAGGCTTCCATGAAAAATTTGGATGATTCCTCCAACTCGAGTTGTAAGTATTTCCATAGGGAGCATTGTTATTGGGCTTGAACTGTCCAACAACATTTGCTTGATCTCCAAACATTTCCCTTTCAGCTGAAACTATAGGGCATTCCTCCACCAAATGTTCATAGGATTGACAATTAGGACAAAGCTTCACTTGCACTGGTGATTCAGCAACAGCTTGCACTTCATGCATTTTTTTCAGTTCCAGCTCCTCCAATCTTCTTGTCACAGCTGCAAACTTTGCTTTTGTATCATCCTCTTCTTTCAAAGTATACATCCCAGCCTTAGTATTGAAAACATTCAGTTGAGACTTCATTTTTCCCACTTCTCCTTTGGTTGGCTCATCCCATCCCCTTGAAACTTCAGCCACATAATTCAAGAAATCCATAGCTTCCTCCGGATTTTTGCTCATGAAATCTCCTCCACACATTGTTTCCAGAGTTGCTTCATTGAGGATGACATCCCATCATAAAAATAGCTCACCAATAGCCAAGTATCAAAACCATGGTGAGGACATGCATTAATAGCTTCCATATATCTTTCCCAACACTCATAGAATTTCTCATTCTCTTTAGCTGAGAAGTTTGAAATTTGCCTTTTCAAGCCATTTGTTCTATGAGTGGGGAAAAATTTCTTAAGGAACTCAGCTTGTAAGTCAGTCCAAGTACGGATACTCCTTGGCCTTAAAGAATTAAGCCAAATTTTGGCTTTATCCTTTAAAGTAAAAGGAAATAGCTTAAGCCTCATCAAATCAATTGAAGCTCCTCCCTCTTGGAATGTATTACAAACATCTTCAAATTCCTTAATATGTGCATAGGGATTCTCACTTTCCATTCCATGGAAAGTTGGTAGAAGTGGAACAATATATGGTCTGATCACTAGCTGCTCTGTAGGAGGTATTATACATGATGGTGCACTCATACGAGGTGGATGCATACAATCCCTCATTGATCTAAATTCATTGAGATTGTCTTGACGAACTTGGTGACTATGCTGATCTTCAGGAGTGGTTTCCATGATATTCAAGCCCAATTCCAATTCCTTAGTATGAGGTGTATCAATTCTAACAAGTCTTCCTCCACTGCCTCGTATCCACTTTGGCATACACAACTAGCAACTATTTGAAACTAAAAGGAAAACAGAGGACAACAAAAAGAAAACAAAGCTACCAAAACAAAATAAAACTAAGCTGAATTTAAAAACTAACTTTAGATTATGAGTTAGTAAAACGAAAATAATGAGAATTAATAAAGCTAAAGAAACTTTACCACACTTGTGATGAAAATCACAAGTACACTGAAATAGTATCACTGATTCTTGACACCTTCCCCGGCAACGGCGCCATTTGATTCATGCCTAATTGGTGTCTCAGCTGGTTCATGTCCAGCTGGTGCTCCTTGATGGCGAGAGTAATCAACAATATTTATAACCTATAATACCATGAACTAGGGTAGCAAATACAAAGCTACTATAGCATAGTGGCTCTAGGATCGTTCCACTGGGAAGGGTACTCAAGTTGAAAATGATACCAATTCAAAGTGAATTGGTGTTGTTTCATTTCAAGATTAGCTTAAGAAATAAAACACAAACTTTGGTTGAAAAAGGTTTGGACTTAGATTAACAACACAACAAATGATGAAAATAACTTAAGAAGAAAAAGCATTCCTTGGAGATTCAGGTATACAGGGGAGGTCCTCATGCAAAAGCATAGCTCCGGTCAATTGGTTATTTCCTCACATTAGAGAGTTAACTTAAAGTCAATTCTCTAACAGGTGCTGCACAAATGCATCCCTCAATTGGATTTCAGCTTTAATTCTCTCACTGATGCAACTTGCAATGGTTCAAGTCTCTCACTTAGCCTTTACCATTCAAGGTGATCTTTAACCTTGGATTACCCGTCAAAAGCTCGCAAGAGATAACTAATGGATGTCTCCTAAGAGTCCAAAAGCTTACCAAGTGTTGGCTATTCTAGAAAATCCTACCTTCAAGTCACCTACCAGAGGCTCGCAAGGGGTAAACTAGTGCATCTCCACGGTTAGAGATCACTTGCCTTACCAAGTGTTGGCCCAGGTGACTCCAAGGTGTTTTAAGTTAACTAAAAACATTAGAAACCATTCACGGGACACACTTACTCTTCATTCATAGCTGAAACCACAAAGCTTCTGATTGAAGCACTTGGAACCTTTCCCGGCAACCTTAACTCCAAGGAACTAAAAGCTTAGCTACTCATTCTCTGGGGAAAGCTCCTCAGAGAGTGCATAACTTGGTAAAAATATTAAAATACAAAGTGAGAAGGTAAGGTAGAAAAGAGCTAAAGCTCTCTGTATTTCTTTCTTTTGAAACTTACAAAAGGTTCAACAACCAGAACACACTCAGAACAGGCTCCTCGGGCTCTCTTTTAAAAATACAATTACAGCTATTACATGATATTTTGCCAAATTCCTAACTTAAAAGCTAAGGAAATCTATCATTGGTGACCTACAAGGAGAATTTAGGCATTTAGGCAACAAAAATCTAATGAAAAATATCTCCAAGTGTCGGTTACAAATATCGGGAAGCACTAAAGACCACTTCGCAGGTGACAAGTGAGGTCTGCGAAATTTCGCAGGTGCACAAGAAGGGCTGCGAAATTTCTTCATAGCAACCAGCTGCTTCAACACCTTCACAAAGTTGACTTCCATCTTGTGGTGCTTGGCTTCCATCGCAGCGTGAAGCTTCAGGGGAACTCCATAGCACTGTGCAAAAAGGCTGCGAAATCACTTTGCAACAAAATGGTGATTTCGCAGCACTTTTCTGAAGCCTTCCTTCCTTCAGCTTGGAGCAGTTATCTTCCAAAGGCTGTAACTTCCTCATTTCAGCTCCAAATTGCACACGGTTTGAAGTATTGGATTTTTGACTTACTAAGCTTTCAAATGACATATTGTATGCATAATTTGGACTCCAGGAAGTGCTCCAAAAGTGGCTGCAGTGACTGTCATCAAGAGTGCTCCATGGCTGATTTCTCTTTGCTTCTCCTTTTCATTTCACTTTGCTTATGGCAAAAGAGCTTCAAGGCTTTGATTCTTCATTCCTCTAAGCTTCCCATTGCTTACCAAGGATTCCATATAACTCTCCTCAACCTCCTAATGCTTTGGTGATCAAAATACTAACAAAAACACCAAAACTTACACATTTTGATTAGAATTGATTGAAAGGGGCCTTAACATGCTAATTGGGTTAAAAGGCACTAACTACTACTCAAAAGTGTTAAAAAGGATTAATTAGAAGCTATCAAATAGCACTTTTTGAGTAGTAATCACCTTACAAATTTTTCACAGGGTAAAACTGGCTTGCGAAATTTTCATAAAGGGGAATTTGTGGCTTCCGAAACGTGCTCTGTTTTTCAAATTTTTCCTCCGCTCAAAGAATTTTCAAAGATTTTTCCATCTCTTTTGAAGTCCACTTGCAATTTATCATCAAAGGATAAATTAAATCACAATAAAGTAGAATTAAAACAAAAGATCGAATTTAAAACAAGTAATAAATCAATGAAAGACCAACAACTCTAAGGCAAAAACTACAACCAACAACTCTTTCTCTATGGTTGTGTAGTTTCTTTGTGCCTCGTTTAACGTTTTGCTTGCATAGTAAATCACATAAGGCTTTCCATCTTCTCTTTGCCTAAGGACGGATCATATAGCGAAGTGACTGGCGTCACACATCACTTCAAAGGGTAATTGCCAGTTGGGTGCCCTCACTATTGGAGCGGTCGTTAAAAATTGCTTCAATTCTTCAAAACTTTGTTGACGTCTATCATCCCATATGAATTTAGAATCCTTTACCAATAGTTCGTAAAGAGGTTTGGCGAGTTTAGAGAAATCTTTAATAAACCTCCTATAGAACCTAGCATGGCCAAGGAATTGCCTTACTCCTTTGAGAGTAGTAGGAGACGACA
This sequence comes from Vitis riparia, assembly GCF_004353265.1. Lineage (NCBI taxonomy): Eukaryota > Viridiplantae > Streptophyta > Magnoliopsida > Vitales > Vitaceae > Vitis > Vitis riparia. The sequence continues at coordinate 14,891,688 of NC_048439.1, forward strand.
ACTTGACAATAAGTTCAACCTTAGCTTTGTCCACCTCAATGCCTTTCTTGGAGATGATATGTCCAAGGACAATTCCTTGGTGTACCATGAAATGGCATTTCTCCCAATTAAGCACCAGGTCCTTTTCAATGCATCGACTCAAAATAGATTCCAAGTTAGCTAAGCATTCCTCAAATGTGCTTCCGTATATGGTGATATCGTCCATAAAGACTTCCTTAACACGCTCCACCATATCGCTGAAAATGCTTAACATGCATCTTTGGAATGTTGCAGGTGCATTGCTGATTCGTGCCCGATTGGTGTTCCAATTGATTCAACTCAATTGATGTGCTTTGATCTGAATCCTCAGACGGGAGTAATCAACAAAATTTATAAACTCATTTCACCATATACCAGGGTAGCATTTAGCTAGCATAGTATAGTGGCTATAGGATCATTCACAGAGATGGGTTTTCACTTCGCAATTGATATTAGTTCAAAAACTGAATTGGTGCTTTTTCTTTTCTTTGTTAGCTTTAAAAGAAGACATAAGTTTGAATGAAAATGGATGGTATTAAGCTAACCTAACATAAAGTAACTAAAATTACCTAGAAAGAAATTAGAAAGAAAGGTGTTTCTTGGGATTTCAGGTTACTAGGATCAGGTGCCAACTACAAAGAGGGAGATTCCGGTCACTTGAATCTTTTCCTCGCATTCGGAATTTAACCTATAGTTATTTCCCAACCCGGTGTGATATAGATGCTTGCCATTAATGGTTTCAATGCTAAATCCCTCTCACTGATACACCTTGCAATGGCTCGTACCTCTCACCTAGTATTTGCCATTCAAGGTGATCCTTACCATCGAATCATCCTTCACAAGTGAATAAGAGATAACAATTAGACCTCCATGGAGCAAGATTGCAAGCAATAAGAATCCATGGAATCCGAAAGCTTACCAAGTATTGGCTATTCATGGTAATCCTAGTTAACTAAAAATATAAAAACCAAAAACGGATCACACTTTCTCTTCATTAAAAATGGAAACAACAAAATCTCACACTTATGTAGTTGGAACCTTACTTAGCTTCCTTTACCCAAGAAACAAAAATCCTAGCCACTCATCCTCTGAGAAAACATCTCAAAGAATGTTTGACTAGCAAGAAAATGAAAATGAAAGAGAAGGAAAAATAAAGCAAGGCTCTGTATATTCTATATATTGATCGATTCTACATACTTATATATCTATATCTTTTACAATGGATGCAAGGGAATATATATAGAGAAGTTTTTCCAACCTTCCTAGCTAAGAAATCTATGGTTGGTTGATTACAAGGAGAAGAATGGAAATTTATACAAAAATATCTGAAGAAAAGATCTAAAAGAGTCGGTGCACAAATATCCCAGTTCGCATGTAGATTTCGCACGTTGCATGGTGACTTACGAAAATCTCGCAAGTTGATTTCGCAACTTGGAATCCATTTTCGCACGTTGAGCTCCAAGTTCGCAAGTTGCAAAATCACTTTCGCAAGTTGGGCTTCTCTGTGACTGTGCGGCTGTATTCCATTTCCATTTCGCAAGGTAGGCTTTAATTTCGCACGTTGGAGTTCCAAATTCGCAAGATGCGAATTTGTCCTGCAGCTGGATGCAGTTGTCTTGCGAAGGCCATATCTTCCTCATTTCAGCTCCAATTTGTACACCGTTTGAAGCGTTGGATTCTTGAATTCCTAAGATTCGAAATGGTATATAGTATGTAGAAAATGGACTTCAGGAAGTGCTCCAAAAGTGCGAAAGAAGACTGTAGCTGCTGTCCTCTATTTTCTTCACTCTGTTTTTCCTCTCTCCGTTGTTCTTTCCTTGCATACTTTGAATGACTTTGGAAAAGGGCTATGGAGCTCCAAATCTTGGTTCTTCATGAATTTGAGCTTCCAAAAGCTTTGCCATGAATTATATACAGCTCTCCCTCATTCTTGGATTGCTTTGGTGTAGCTAAAAGCTATCAAAAACACCAAAACTTAACACAATTTGATTAGAAACGATTGCAAGGGTCCTTAACATGTCAATTGAGTTAAAAGGTAATAATTACTACTCAAGAGTGTTTAAAAGAGTTAATTACAAGCTACAAAATAGCATTTTTTGAGTAGTAATCAATTGCATAAGCCAAAAGGCATTCTTCTGTAGGCATAAGTTCCAAACGGACATGTGAAAGTGGTCTTCTCCTGATTTTCAACATCAATTTCAATTTGGAAATACCCTGAGTACCCGTCCAAGAAACAATAGAAAGGATGGCCAGAGACTCTCTCCAACACTTGATCAATAAACGGGAGTGGAAAATGATCTTTCCTTGTAACAACATTCAATTTCCTATAGTCAATACACACCCTCCAACCTGAAGTGAGGCGTGTAGCAATTTCTTCTCCTTTTTCATTTTGAACCATAGTAATCCCTGACTTCTTTGGTACCACTTGAGTAGGACTCACCCAAGGGCTATCAGATATGGGATAAATAATACCCGCTTGGAGTAGCTTTAGTACCTCAGTTCGCACCACTTCTTGTAAATGAGGATTCAATCTTCTTTGAGGTTGACGAATTGGTTTAGCTTCTTCCTCCATATATATGTGATGTGTACAAACCAAAGGACTGACTCCATTCAAGTAAGATATTTGCCATCCTATTGCTTTCTTACACCTCTTAAGAACTTCAAGTAGAGAAATCTCCTGATGATCGGTAAGAGATGAAGATATAACAACAGGACATTGGTTATTTTCTTCTAGGTATGTATATTTTAACTCCATGGCCAGAGGTTTCAAATTGAGCTTCGGGAATTCTTCTGTTACATCATCTTGTCCCTCCTCTTTATTGAATAAAGGTAGGATCTCTTCTTTCGTCCTCCAACCTTGTAGAGTAGCAAGGACATCAGCGGGTTTAGACAACCCTTCTTCAAGATCCTTAAGACTTTCATTCAACTCATCTTGCATATTCTGATCACAATGCTCCTCCACTAGAGTGTTAATAATGCATACCTCTTCTGGACCTTCTTCTTCTTCCGGAGTAATTAGCTTCTTTGACATATGAAAGATATTAAGCTCAAGTGTCATGTTGCCAAAAGTGAGTTGCATAAGTCCATTCCTACAATTTATGATTGCATTTGAAGTAGCAATAAATGGCATTCCAAGGATGATAGGAACATAATTAGCTTCCTTAACTAAAGGATCAGTATCAAGAACAACAAAATCTACTGGATAGTAGAAATTATCAACTTGAACTAAAACATCCTCAATTATCCCCCTTGGAATTTTCACTAACCTATCAGCTAAAGATAGAGTGATTGATGTTGGCTTTAATTCACCAAGTCCCAATTGCTTATAAACAGAGTATGGTAGCAAATTCACACTTGCTCCCAAATCTAACAAAGCTTTTTCCACTACCTTTCCTCCAATCATGACTGAAATGGTAGGACATCCCGGATCTTTGTACTTCAAAGGAGATTTGCATTGTATGATGGCACTCACTTGCTCAGTCAAGAAGGCTTTCTTATTCACATTCAACCCTCTTTTAATAGTACACAGGTCCTTTAGGAACTTTGCATATGATGGAACTTGCTCAATCATGTCCAGCAATGGAATGTTGACCTTCACTTGCCTCAATACTTCAAGGATTTTTTATGCATTTTTTATCCCCATTTTCCCATGCAAAGCTTGAGGAAAAGGTGGAGATGTGCGTTTCTTCATCAATTCTTCCTTAATAAGTTCTTTCTCCGGATTTGCATTCACTGTTGAATCACGGTCCTCCTTCCCTTCACTGATATCTTTCTTCTTTCCTTTCATTTCCTCCCTCTTCTTTCTCTCTTCTTCTTCCGTCTCTTCAACATATAGCTTGGGTGTTGGTGACTCAACCTTTTTACCACTCCTTAGAGTGATCAAGGCTTTAAGATCTCTCACCTGTGAAGATTCTCCCTCATGAGTTTCCACTTTGTGGATACCCTTGAGGTTTAGGTGAGGTTGAGAAGGAAATCTACCCTTCTCTTGCACAGTGTTCAAATTAGTGAGCCTTGAGATTGAGTATTGGAGATTATCTATCTTATGAGATAAGTCATTTTGCATCCCATCCATCCTTTTATTCAAAGTATTCTCTACACTGTCAATTCTTTGACTGAGTTGAGAGTTGACGGATTTTTGGTCTCCAACAAAATCTTCCACAACCTTGCTAAGATTCACTATTGCTTGTTCAAGACTTGAAGCTTGTTGGGATGGTTGAGATGGTTGAGCCGGCTGTTGGTACTGAGGTGCTCTTGGCTTCCATGAAAAATTTGGATGATTCCTCCAACTTGAGTTGTAAGTATTGCCATACGAAGCATTGCTATTGGGCTTGAATTGTCCAATGACATTTGCTTGTTCTCCAAACATTTCTCTAGCAACTGGAATTGTAGGGCACTCCTCCACCAAGTGTTCATGAGATTGACAAATAGAACATAGCTTTACTTGCACTGGTGTTTCAGCAACAGCTTGCACTTCATGCATCTTTTTCAGTTCTAACTACTTCACTCTTCTTGTCATAGCTGCAAATTTTGCTTTCATATCAACATCTTCATTCAAGGTGTACATCCCAGCCTTAGCATGAAGAGCATTTGGTTGAGACTTCATCATTCCCACTTCTCTTCTATGCGGTTCATCCCATCCCCTTGAGACTTCAGCTACATAACTCAAGAAATCCATAGCTTCCTCATGATTCTTACTCATGAAATCCCCTTCACACATTGTTTCGAGGAGTTGCTTCATTGAGGAAGACATCCCATCATAGAAATAACTCACCAACAGCCATGTATCAAAGCCATGGTGAGGACAAGCATTAATGGCTTCCATGTATCTTTCCCAACACTCATAGAATTTCTCATTCTCTTTAGCTGAGAAGTTTGAAATTTGCCTTTTCAAGCCATTTGTTCTGTGAGAAGGAAAGAACTTCTTGAGGAATTCAGCTTGTAAATCAATCCAAGTACGGATACTCCTTGGCCTTAAAGAATTAAGCCAAATCTTGGCCTTATCTTTTAAAGTAAAAGGAAATAGTTTAAGCCTCATCAGGTCGATAGTAGCTCCTCCCTCTCGGAATGTATTGCAAACATCTTCAAATTCCTTGATATGGGCATAAGGATTCTCACTTTCCATTCCATGGAAAGTTGGTAGAAGTGGCACAATATGGGGTCTGATCACTAGCTGCTCTGTAGGGGGCGGCACTATACATGATGGTGCACTCATACGAGGTGGATGCATGCGGTCCCTCATTGATCTGAATTCATTGGGATTGTCTTGATGACCATGGTGACTATGCTGATCCTCAGGTGTAGTTTCCATGATGTTCAAGCTCAATTCCAACTCCTTGTTATGAGGTGTTTCAAGTTTAACAAGCCTTCCTCCACTATCTCGTATCCACTTTGGCATACACAACTAGTATCAACTGTAACAAAAAAAAAAAAAACGAAAACAGAGGAAAACAAAAAAAAACAAAACTACCAAAAAGAGTTCGCTTAACTAAAACTAAATTAAAAGCTATGCTAGAATATAAACGAGTAAAAGAAACAACTAAAAGAGTTAGTAAAATGCCAGAAAACTCACCTAACTTGTGATGAAAATCACAAGTATACTGAAATAATATCACTATGAAGTTGGCACCTTCCCCGGCAACGACGCCATTTGATTCATTCCCAATTAGTGTCTCAGCTAATTCATGTCCAGCTGGTGCTCTTTGATTGTGGGAGTAATCAACAAAATTTATAACCTATATCACCATGCATTAGGATAGCTTTAGCTAATATAGCATAGTGGCTCTAGGATCATTCTCTGGGAAGGGTTTTCAACTCACAATTGATACCAATTCAAAGTTAAATTGGTGCTTTTTCATTTCAAGGTTAGCTTAAGAAATAAAACACAAACTTTGGTTAAACGAGGTTTTGTTTCAAGCTAACTAATTACTTATGAAGAAAAACATTCCTTGGAGGTTTGGGTTCACAGGGGAGGTTCATTATGCAAAAACAGAGCTCCGGTTATTTGGTTCATTTCCTCGTATTAGAGAATTAACATATAGTCAATTCTCTAACCAGTGTTGTACAGATGTATCTTTTAAATGCATTTCAGCTCTAATTCCCTCTCACTGATGCAACTTGCAATGGCTCGTGCCTCTCACCTAGCATTTGCCATTCAAGGTGATCTTTAACTTTGGACTTCCCTTCTCAAGCTCGCAAGAGATAACTAATGGATGTCTCCTTGGAGTCCAAAAGCTTACCAAGTGTTGGCAATTCTAGAAAATCCTACCTTCAAGTCACTTCCCAAAAGCTCGCAAGAAGTAAACTAGTGTATCTCCGTGGACGGAGATCACTTGCCTTACCAAGTGTTGGCTCAAGTGAATTGAAGGTGTTTTAAGTTAACTAAAAACATAGAAATCATTAAAGGATCACACTTTCTCTTCATTAATGGCTGAAACCACAAAGCTATAAATTATTGCACTTGGAACCTTTCCCGACAACCTTAGCTCCAAGGAACTAAAAGTCTAGCCACTCATTCTCTGAGGAAACTTCCTCAGAGCTTGTTTGGCTAGTAAGAAAAAGAATGAGAAAACAAAAATATATAGGAAAAACAGAGCAAGTGCTCTGTAAAATATATTTCTTGCAAAATTGTACAAAGGATGCGTCTGAGAACAAGCTCCCGACTCCCCTTTCTTAAAGAAAATTACAAACTATATATAAGAGGTTATTCACCCTTTGTTCTTACTTAAAGACTAAGGAATCCTATGATAGGTGGGTTACAAGGAGAGTTTGGGGATTTAGACATCAAATATCTAAAGCAAAATATTTCAAAAAGTCGGTCGGAAATATCGGGAAGCTTCAGGAGAAATTCCATTGCACTGTGCAAAAATGGAGACTTGGTCGTCAGTATTATCAGAGTTTGCTTTTTGATTGTGGGCGGAAATGAATCCGGCGAATCGCGAGTGTCTGACGAGCCAAGCTGTCTGGGAAATCTGAATTGTCGGCTGCGGATGCTCTCCGGGTAAGCGCTATCAGAGGATTCGGACATGTCTGACCGGACAGAATTCTTCCCCGGGTGGAATGAGCTATGTCGCGCGTCGCAAGGGGGACTGTCTGTGTGTGCAAGGTGTATGGACCCCTTCCCCTGATGACACGGAGCGCGCATCGCTATCCGGAGCAACTCCATCCGGATTCCCTAAGAGGACACGTGGCGGGCTCCCCTATCCGGACTCCCTCAGGGAGAAGCACACGGCACTCGTGAACATTACACCCCGGACGATAGCATATCCTATCCGGATATGTTGTCCGAATCATTGACTAAAGTGAGCAAGCCTTGCTACGTTATTCCGACAGCCTACCACAGCCCACGTTCCGCCGCCCTCCGATGGTGTGTCCGGACGCCCTGTCCGGACATCTTTTGCAGGGAAGACTAAACCAGAACTTAATCTGGGTTGAAAGTGTGCGTCCACTTGGCAGCTACGTGGATCACTGGGACGCAAGGCATCAACACAAGGGAGAGAGAACCACGTGGCATTTTTTAGGGAGGATCCCACACTCCTTGCATTCCGGATTTGCTTATGGCAAAGGACTTCAAAGCTTTGGTTCTTCATGTTTATGAGCTTTACATTGCTTTGCCATGGATTCCAAAGAACTCTCCTCAATCTCGGATTGCTTTGGTGATCAAAAAGCTATCAAAACACCAAAACTTAACACAATTTGATTAGAATTGATTGCAAGGGTCCTTAATATGTTAATTGGGTTAAAAGGTGATAACTACTACTCAAAAGTGTTTAAAAGAGTTAATTACAAGCTATCAAATAGCACTTTTTGAGTAGTAATCAGGTCCTCAGACGGGAGTAATCAACAAAATTTATAAACCTATTTCACCATATACTAGGGTAGCATTAGCTAGCATAGCATAGTGGCTCTAGGATCGTTCACCGGGATGGGTTTTCAAATTACTACTGATATTAGTTCAAAAGTTGAATTGGTGCTTTTTCTTTTCAAGGTTAGCTTTAAAAGAAAACATAAAGATGTTTGAAAAGGTTGGTTTTTAAGTGAAACCAATAATAAAGTAACAAAAATTACTTACAAAGAAAAGTGTTTCTTAGAGTTTTTAGATCACTAGGCTCAGGTTCCTTATACAAAAAGAGACTTCCGGTCACTTGAATCTTTTCCTCGCAATGGGGATATTACATATAGTTATTTCTCGAACTGGTGTGGTACAGATGTTTCCCCTTAACGGATTCAAACACTAATTATCTGTCATTGAATCATCTTGCAATGGTTCATACCTCTCACCTAGTATTGGCCATTCAAGGTGATTCTTAACCTTGGATTACCCGTCAAAAGCTCACAAGAGATAACTAATGGATGTCCCTTTTGAGTCCAAAAGCTTACCAAGTGTTGGCTATTTTAGAAAATCCTACCTTTAAACCACCTCCCAAAGGTTCACAAGAGATAAACTAGTGTAACTCAATGAACGGAGTCCACTTGCCTTACCAAGTGTTGGCCCAGGTGATTTTAAGGCATTTTAAGTTAACTAAAAAGATAAAAACCATTAATGAGTAGGTAATTTTTGCATTCTAATTTTTGTGAAACTTCTAATTTTTGCATTCGGAACTTACCCAGCTTCCTTCACTCCAAGAAACAAAAAGCCTAGCCACTCATCCTCTAGGAAAACATCCTTAGAGTTTGTTTGGCTATTGAGAAAAATACAATCAAAATGAGTAGGTAAGGCAGAGCAAAGCTCTGTGTTTTACTTTCTTCCAAACTATACAAAGTTGGTCTCTGAGAAAAACTCCGGAGATATCTTTTAAAAGAAAATTACAATAGATTATATAGAAAGGCTATTCACCCTTCCTTCTTACTTCCTAACTAGGAAATCCTATGATTGGTGGATTACAAGGAGAAAATAAGGATTTAAACAAAAAATATCTGAAGAAAAAATCTAATAGAGTCGGTTGCAAATATCTGGGATTACACAGGTGGATTTTGCAAGTTGAAACATGACTTGCGAAAATTTTGCAAGTTGAAAGTGTCCATTTCGCAAGTTGAACTTTGATTTTGCAAGTTGAATTTGTGATTTTGCAACTTGCAAAATTGTATTTCAACTTGGTGCGGTTGTCTTCCAATGGCCATAACTTCTTCATTTCAGCTCTGATTTACACACAGCTTGAAGCGTTGGACTCTTGACTTCCTAAACTTTGAAAAAAATATATAGTATGTATAAAATGGACTCTAGAAAGTTCTTGAAATGTGTCCTGCAACTTCTATCCTCTTGAATTTCTTCATGTTAGATTCCTCTCTCAGTTTTTCCTCCTTGCATTCTTGATTGGCTTTGGTAAAGGACTACGAAGCTCCAAAGCTTAGATTATTCATGTAAATGAGCTTCCATTTGCTTTGCTATGGACTATACAGAGCTCTCCCTCATTCTTGGATTGCTTTGGTGATCAAAAATCTATCAAAAACACCAAAACTTGCCACAATTTGATTAGAAACATTTGCAAAGGTCCTTAACATGTCAATTGAGTTAAAAGGTAATAACTACTACTCAAAAATATTTAAAGAGTTAATTACAAACTATAAAATAGCACTTTTTGAGTAGTAATCACTCCCCCCAACCGACATATTGCTAGTCCCTTAGCAATGAATGAGAGAAAAAGAAAAATAAACAGCACTATAATTTACAACATCATGCTGATCACTTCAAAAAAAATTCAATGGCATGATGATCAAACTCTCTCATGGAACATTAAAGATATAAAACTCAAACTTTAACAAGAGTTATCAAATAACTTGTCTAACCACAATTCGTGAAGAGAAGGCATTATGCAAATTTAAGCTTTAAAAGAGTTTCTACTCCCAAAGGGTCAATCCTAACTCTTCCACAAAAATCTATGTGTTACTTATTAGTTTTCGAATATAGTATGTTGAACTAATTTCTCCCCCCCAACCTACTTATTTTTCAAATCTTAGCAAACTGACAAACTTCAATAGGCTAAGAATGCACTTCATTTATTTCACACATTTTTTTCTTGTAGGAGTACAAAGCTTAAAGGTATTCTTTTCTAAATTGTCCATGTAACGGGGGTCCATCGATGACTCCCAACCAATTAAGGTTTAGGGCATCAAGCTTCAAGGATCTTTCAACCACTAACTCCTCGGGTTTTACCCCGGAATTTTGAGAATGAATTTTAATACCCAAGCACCTATAGTATGTTAAACTCCACCTATTCACCCTTGTAACGAGCATTGAGGTCGGTGACTCCCAACCAATGAAGGCTTAGGGCACTAGGTTTTAAAGATTTTCACCATATACCCCTCAGACCTTGCTCGAGTTTCAAGGCAAGTAAAACAATTTTTTTTTTCAAAGGCTCATTGGCCTTCTATAAGGTGTCCCAACACTATTAAAATGAGGTCAAAAGTACCAAGTCTAAATTTTCCTAAGTCAAGGGAGTGAAATAGTTTTTCATCTTATAATCGAAACCTAGTGCACAGTGTGTGAATAGCTTAAAGTGGAAGAAATAAGGTTGAATTCAATAGAAGTTTCAACAATTCATCAACTTTAATAAGCATAATACAAATTCTAAGTCAAGTAAAAAGATAAAAATTCAATTTCTCCCATTTCATTTTGAGAATTTTTCCTTAATAACCATGGAGAGTAGAATAAAAACTTTAAAAGAAATTTAAAAATTAAGCAAAAAGCAACTAAATTATCAAATAACTTAGCATTTATAGCAAAACTTCCTTCCTCAACTCTCTTCCCCCCAACCAAGCTGAAATTGCCCTCAATCTGGCAAGAATGATTGAAAATACAGGGAGGAAGTGGTGCCTTTTGAGTGACATGGAGTCTAAGTCGTCTAGGATAAACAATATGATTCAAAAACAAAAAAAAAAATAAAAATGAGTAGAGGAAATGAAATAATAGCATGTCAAGTATACTAAAAAATGATGGATATGTATTGCTTTAAGAAAGTACAATATGAACTATGAACAAGTAATACATCCAATCCCAGCATATAAAGCATGCAAAACATGGGAATAAGAGTTCTACTATAATAAGTAAATACAAAAAAGTAGATAGATTATCAAGTAGTGGTGGGAGGATCGTGTGGAGACGATGGCTCGGCTGTGGTAGTTTGAGTGCTCTGGATCGGAGTCTCGATCTCTACTATAGTAGTCTCCTCATGGGGCACAGTCTGCTCTGCTAGAGGAGCCTCCTGAGATGGATCTGAAGGCTCTGATGGACCAGGCATATCATGCTCAGGTGGCATCAAAATACACAAATGTTGCTGTATCTGCCTAAGGATGGCTGTATGCTGGGTCTACGTGGCAATAAGCTTATCCTGATGTGCATGTATGACTGCTATCTACTGGGCAAGAATGCTCCGAGTAGTAGTCAATGTCTGCAATGTATGACATAGGCCTCTAAACTTTAAAGCAGATACGGTGATAGTAGACTCAGATGGAGGAGGCGCTGATGTAGTTGGTACAACTGGTGGAGTCTCAATAGTGGTAGAAGGAGAAGAAGATGTAGCCTCAGGCGTGGGCACTATAGAAGGTGTTGTATGATCTCTACATGTATCTTAGCCTGCTGTGCCTATTGTGGCTGCCGTGGCTTCTATGGCTGCTCGTCCTATGGTATCTCTGGATGTGTTGGCCTAGCTAGGGCTCTTGAAGGTGCAACATAAGCCTTCATATGATTCCATTTGTTGAGAGTGAATAGCTCTCGATAAATGCATCGACGCTCAAGCTGAGGCTCAAAAGGATAGCCCAAACACTCTAATATCTGATAGAACAGCCTAGGAAAAAGCAGTGGAACGGCATATGCTCACTCTCTATAGCTTCTTCCTATGGAACTTCTCTTCAAAGTAAAGAAGAGAGGTCATAATTAAATGATGAGGGCCAAAGTAAAAACCCTCTGATATCCTAAATAAGGCCACTAGTATAGCTCCTCTCCTCTGCACCATATGCTGAAGTGGACATATGTTGGAGTGCAGCACCACAACCAGAAGAAACATCCCAGGTGGAAGCTCCTTCCTAAAAAGAAATGAGCGTGTAGATGTCCCCCTGGACAATATACTGACCATGTCGCTCTAAAAAAAATGAGCCCACTCTTTCTAATCTACTGGACTCACAGGTTCATATGGATTGTGCAGGGCCTCTACAATGTGTCTGGCTCCTAAGATACCATGGCGTCCATCAATAGTTAAGTGGATGACAGTAGGATCCCGGACATGATGTGTAGTCATAGATTGATAAAAGTCTAATGCTACTCGGGGATAGAAGAAATCCCTAGGAGTCATGAGGTGCTCCAAATGGTATCTCTGTAGTAGGTGGAATGAATCTCTGAGCTCCGACAAGTGTTTGAAAGTCTCTCTATCAAAGCATAGCTCAGAGTGGAATGATCTAGCTTGGCAATCCAAATTTCCCTCTATAGGTGGCTGTGTAACTATAGGTCGCTTGATAATCCCTTCCGGAGTCATCCCAACAGGAATCTGAGACTCTGTAGTAGGCGGCTAAGGCTGTGGAGGTGTTGATGACTTTCCTAGGCCTGAAACTCTGGCTTTCTTTGTAGGAGGGCGACGAATTGATTTCTTGGGGCATGAATTACTTGCCCCAGGTGTAGTGGGTGGTCTCCTCGTCTCATACCTATGCTGAGGAAGACTAGGTGGCACTTCACCCTCAGAAGGTGGAATGGCAGAGGCCTATGGAGCCTCAGACATGGAATCTCGCGCAGGTGAGCTCTCGGTCTAATGTTGCGAGCTGATAGAGATAGGGTTTGGGCTCCTCTCGTCTTGACCATGGCTGAAATGGAGAGGCTCGTGTTCCACAGGGTACGCGGAGGTGTGCGGAGTGGTCCTCTTCAGACGCACGACTTCTGGGCTTCCTTTGGAGGGAGTCCTCCGAGATTTTTGGGTTTCGCAACTTGGAGGGCTTTTTTGCAAGTTGAAATGGTTGTGCAATATGAAAAATGAGAGAATTAGAGGTTTAAATAGAAATTTAAACAACGGTTGGTATTTTCGCAACTTGGAGGTGATTTCACAACGTGGTTTGCAACTTGATTCGCAGCTGCAAAATTGGATTTTTAAGTTGCGAAATGGCACACGTGTGCCTAGGAGGTGTTTCGCAGCTGCGAAAATTTTCACAAGTTGGCTAGTGAACTTGTGAAATTTGGCTTTGATGATTTCGCAAGTTGGTTCGCAACTATGAAATTGGCTTTTGAAGATGCGAAATGGCACACGTGTGCCTAGGAGGTGTTTCACAACTGCGAAAATTTTTGCAACTTGAAAAATAACTTGCAAAATTTGGCTTTGAGAATTTCGCAAGTTGGCCTCATTTTCGCAAGTTGAAAAATTGCTCTATTTTTCTCCTTCTTTGGTTCTTTATGGCTTCCCTCCAATTCCTTTGAAATTCCTCCTGATTTTGATCATTCAAAAAGTCTAAGTTATATCAAAATAAAATAAATAAAAGCTAAAATTAAAATTAAAATAATTAATAAAGCTTTTAAATCAACAAAATTAAAACAAAAACATGGACTTTGATTAGTCTTCAAAAAGACTAAGTCCATCTAACCCATTTTTGGCTAAGATTTATGTGGCTTAAGGAGACTGACTTCCTCATTGTCTTGATTGAATGGGTCCATGAATGGTTTGAGACGGTGGCCATTGACTTTGAAAGTGTCTGTGCTATTAGAATTGAGTAGTTCCACTTCTCCATTGAGATGCACTTGGTGAATAATGAAATGGCCTATCCACCTTAACTTTAGCTTTCCTGGAAAGATATGGAGCCTAGAGTCATAAAGTAAGACTCTTTGTTCCTTTTGAAATTCTTTGTTGGAGATTAACTGATCATGTCATCTCTTCATCCTCTGTTTTGCAATTTTGGAATTGATGTAGGCATCATTTCTCAATTCCTCCATCTCATTAAGGTCTAAGCACCTCTTCATCCCAACTTTGTTCAAGTCCATGTTTACCTTCTTAATTGCCCACCAAGCCTTGTATTCAACTTCCACAGGGAGATGGCCTGTTTTGCCATAGACTCGGTGATAAAGAGACATGCCAAGAATAGTCTTATAAGCTATTCCATATGCCCATAGTGAATCATGGAGCTTAACAGACCAATCTCTTCTACTCGTGTTCACCACCTTCATCAATATATTCTTGATTTCCCTATTTGCTAAATCAACTTGCCCAGAAGTCTGAGGGTGGTAAGGTGTAGCTACCTTGTGCTTCACCCCATACTTGGCTAAAAGAGTTTCAAAAGGCTTGTTGCAAAAATGAGTACCTCCATCATTGATTATGGCCTTGGGCACCCCAAATCTTGAGAAGATGTTCTTTTAGAGAAACTTGAGAACAACTCTGTGATCATTGTGTTTACACGGGATTGTCTCAACCCATTTAGAAACATAGTCTACCCCCACCAAAATGTAAGAGTTACCAAAATACATAGGGAAAGGTCCCATGAAGTCAATGCCCCAAAAATCGAAGATATCAACTATTAAAATGGGGTTCAATAGGCATTTGATTTCTACGTGTTAGCTTCCCAAGCCTTTGGCATCTATCGCAGCTCCTACACATAGTGTGAGCATCTTTGAAAAGTGATGGCCAACTAAAACCTGATTGCAATACCTTCATGGTTGTTTTCTGAGAGGTAGAGTGGCCTCCTCATGTGCTTTCATGGCAATGATTGAGGATTCCCTGTTGCTCTTGTTTAGGGACACACTTCCTTATTATTTGATCTACACAATACTTCAAAAGAAAAGGTTCTTCCCAATAGTAGGCACGAATTTTTGCAAAGAAGTGCTTCTTATCTTGTGTTTTCCACTCACTTGGGACTTCACCAGTAACTAGATAGTTAGCAATATGAGCATACCCAGGAGCATCTTCTAACAACATGAGTGACTCCTCTAGAAAATCATCATTAATAGGTAAAACATGGGAATTATGTGCTATAACCAACCTTGAAAGGTGGTCAGCTACCACATTCTTCACTCCTTTCTTATCTTTGATTTGAAGATTGAACTCTTGTAGGAAGAGAATCCATCTAATCAACCTTGCTTTTGCATCTTGCTTTGTCAATAAGTATTTCAAGGCTGAATGGTCAGTGAAAACCACAATGAAATACCCTACCAGATAAGCACGAAATTTGTCTAAGGCAAAAACTATAGCTAACAATTCTTTCTTTGTGGTTGTGTAGTTTCTTTGTACTTTGTTCAATGTTTTGCTTGCATAGTAGATCATATAGGGCTTTCCATCCTCTATTTGACCAAGAACAACTCCTATAGCAAAGTCATTGCCATTACACATCACTTCAAAAGGTAGTTGCTAGTTAGGAGCCCTCACTATTGGAGCGGTTTTCAAGAACTCCTTCAGTTGCTCAAAAATCTTTTGACATATCTCATCCCATACAAATTTAGCATCCTTACCCAATAGTTCACAAAGAGGCTTTGAAAGTTTAGAGAAATCTTTAATAAACCTCCTGTAGAACCCAGCATATCCGAGGAATTGCCTTACTCCTTTTACAGTTGTTGGGCTTGGCAATTTGATAATAAGTTCCACCTTTGCTTTATATCTTCAATGCCTTTCTCGGAGATGATGTGGCCAAGGACAATTCCTTACTGTACCATAAAATGGCATTTCTCCCAGTTAAGCACTAAGTCCTTTTCAATGCATCGGTTTAGAACCGCTTCCAAGTTGACTAAGCAGTCCTCGAATGTACTTCCATATATGGTGATATCATCCATAAAAACCTTCATAATATGCTCCACCATATCACTAAAAATGCTTAACATATATCGTTGGAATGTTGCAGGTGCATTGCATAAACCAAAAGGCATTCTTCTATAGGCATATGTTCCAAATGGACATGTGAAAGTGGTCTTCTCCTGGTCTTTAACATTGACTTCTATTTGAAAATACCCAGAGGAGCCATCCAAGAAACAATAGAAAGTATGGCCTGAGACTCTCTCTAACACTTGATCAATAAATGGCAATGGAAAATGATCCTTCCTTGTCACAACATTCAATTTTCTATAATCAATACACACCCTCCAACCTGAAGTGAGGCGTGTAGCAGCTTCTTCTCCCTTTTCACTTTACACCATTGTGATCCCTGATTTCTTTAGTACTACTTGAGTAGGACTCGCCCATTGGCTATCTGATATGGGGTAGATGATACTGGCTTGAAGTAGCTTAAGAACCTCAGCTCGCACCACCTCTTGCATATGAGAATTCAATCTTCTTTGAGGTTGACGAATTGACATAGCTTCTTCTTCCAAGTATATATGATGTGTACAGATTAAAGGATTGATGCCTTTCAAGTCAGATATTTCCCATCCTATTGCTTTCTTACATCTCCTGAGAACTTCAAGTAAACACACCTCCCAAGGAGTAGTAAGAGATGAAGATATAACAACATGGCACTTCTTATTCTCTTCTAGGTATGTATACTTCAACTCTGTGGGCAGGGGCCTCAGATTAAGCTTTGGGGGCTTCTCTTTAACAACTTCTTGTGCCTCCTCTTTATTGAATAAAGGTAGAATTTCTTCTATCCTCCTCTAACCTGGTAGAGTAGCAAGCAAATATGAGGGTTCAGGCAACCCTTCATCAAGATCCCCAAGACTGTCATTCAACTTCTCTTACATTTTTTGAGTACAATGCTCCTCCACTAAAGTGTCAATGATGCACACCTCTTCTAGACCTTTCTCTTCTTCCGGATTGATTGGCTTTTTGGACATATAGAAGATATTGAGCTCCAATGTCATGTTGCCAAACGTGAGTTGCATGAGTCCAATCCTACAATTTATGATCGCGTTTGATGTAGTTAGGAATGGTCTTCCAAGTATGATAGGAACATAATTAGTTTCCTTGACAATTAGGTCTATATCAAGAACAACAAAATCCACTGGATAGTAGAAATTGTCAACTTGAACTAAGACATCTTGAATTATCCCTATTGGAATTTTCACTGATCTATCTGCTAGAGATAGAGTGATTGATGTTGGCTTCAATTCACCAAGTCCCAATTTCTTGTAGACAGAGTATGGTAGCAAATTCACACTTGCCCCCAAGCCTAACAAAGCTTTATCCATTACAGTTCCTCCAATCATCACTGAGATGGTAGGGCAACCCAGATCTTTGTACTTCACTGGAGACTTGCACTATATGATGGTGCTTACTTGCTTAGTCAAGAAGGCTTTCTTATTCACATTCAACCCTCTTTTGATAGTACACAAGTCCTTCAGGAATTTTGCATAAGTCGGCACTTGTTTGATCATATCTAGCAATGGGATGTTGACCTTCACCTGTCTCAATACTTCAAGAATTTCTTATGCATTTCTGATTCCCTTTTTCCCATGCAAAGCTTGAGGAAAAGTTGGAGGTATGTGTTTCTTCATCACATCTCCCTTGATAACTATTTTCTTCGGATTTTCATTCACTATTGAATCATGGTCCTCTTTCCTTTCACTGCCACCTTTTTTCTTTCCTTTGATTTCCTCCATCTTCTCTGTCTCTTCTTCTTCTTCCTCTTTTTCAACATATGGCTTGGGTGTTGGCAGCTTAACCTCTTTACCACTCCTTAGAGTGATCAAGGCTTTGACGTCCCTCACCTGTGAAGATTCTCCCTCATGGGCTTCCACTTCATGGATACTTTTGGAGTTTTGGTGAGGTTGAGAAGGAAACCTCCCCTCTTCTTGCACCGTGTTAAGGTTAGTGAGCCTTGAGATTGAGTATTGGAGATTATCTATCTTTTGAGATAGATCATTTTGCTTTTCATCCATCCTTTTATTCGATGTATTTTCTACACTATCAATTCTTTGACTGAGTTGAGCATTGATGGATTTCTGATCTCCAACAAAATCTCCCACAACCTTGCTTAGATTCACTATTGCTTGCTCAAGATTTGAAGCTTGTTGAGATGCTTAGCCTGGTTGTGTGTACTAAAGTGCTCTTGGCTTCCAGGAGAAATTTGGATGGTTCCTCCAATTTGAATCATAGGTATTTCCATATGAGGCATTGTTGTTGGGCTTGAATTATCCAATGACATTTGCTTGATCTTTAAACATTTCTTTAACAGTTGGAATTGTAGGATACTCCTCCACCAAGTGCTCATAAGATTGACAAATAGAACAAGGTATAACTTGCACTGGTGTTTCAACAACGGCTTACCCTTCACGTATCTTTTTCAGTTCTAGCTCCTCCAATCTTCTTGTCATAGCTACAACTTTTGCTTTGATGTCAATATCTTCATTCAAGGGATACATCCCAGCCTTAGCATTAAAGGCATTTGGTTGAGACTTCGTCTTCCCCACTTCTCCTTTGTTTGGTTCATCCCATCCTCTTAAGACTTTAGCAACATAATTCAAGAAATCCATGGCTTCCTCCGGATTCTTACTCATGAAATCTCCTCCACACATAGTCTCGAGGAGTTGCTTCATTGAGGAAGACATACCGTCATAAAAGTAACTCACCAATAGCCATGTATCAAAACCATGGTGAGGACAAGCATTGATATCTTCCATGTATTTCTCCCAACACTCATAGAATTTCTCATTCTCTTTAGTTGAGAAGTTTGAAATTTGCCTTTTCAATCCATTTGTCCTATGAGTAGGGAAATTTTTTTTGAGAAATTCGGCTTGCAAGTTAGTCCAAGTTTGGATACTCCTTGGCTTTAAAGAATTAAGCCAAATCTTGGCCTTATCCTTCAAAGTAAAAGGAAATAGCTTTAGACTCATCAAGTCGATTGAAGCTCCTCTATGTTGGAATGTATTACAAACATCTTCAAATTCCTTGATATTTGCATAGGGATTCTCACTTTTCATCCCATGGAAAGTAGGTAGAAGTGGCACCATATGCGGTCTGATTACTAGCTGCTCTGTAGGAGGCACTATGCATGATGGTGCACTCATACGAGGTGGATGCATGCAGTCCCTCATTGATCTGAATGCATTAGGATCATCCTGGTGACCATGGTGACTATGCTGATCTTCAGGTGTAGCTTCCATGATGTTCAAGCACAATTCCAACTATGTTTTGTGAGGTGTTTCAATTTTCACAAGTCTTCCTCCACTGTCTCGTGTCTAATATGGCATACACAACTATTAACAATTGTAACAAAAACAAAGAAACAAAAGAAAAAAAAACTAAAAAAAAAAAGGCTAAGATTTACTAAAAACTAAATTAAAAGATAGGCTAAAATATGAACAAGTAAAAGAAACAATTAAAAAGAGTTATTAAAATAAAAGAAAAATCACCAAACTTGTGATGAAGATCACAAGTACTCTGAAAAGGTGATATCACTATAAAGTTGGCACCATCCCCAGCAACGACGCCATTTGATTCGTGCCCAGCTGGTGTATGTCCTATTGATTGGTGTTTAATCAACTGGTGTGCCTTGATTTCGTCCTTAGATGGGAGTAATCAACAAAATTTATAAACCTATTTCACCATATACTAGGGTAGCATTAGCTAGCATAGCATAGTGGCTCTAGGATCGGTCACTGGGATGGGTTTTCAAATTACAACTAATATTAGTTAAAAAGCTGAATTGACTTTTTTTCTTTTCAAGGTTAGCTTTAAAAGAAAACATAAAGATGTTTGAAAAGGTTGGTTTTTAAGTGAAACCAATAATAAATTAACGGAAATTACTTCCAAAGAAAAGTGCTTCTTGGAGTTTTTAGATCACTAGGCTCAGGTTCCTCATACAAAAAGGGAGTTCCAGTCACTTGAATCTTTTCCTTGCATTGGCGATTTAACATATAGTTATTTCCCGAACCGGTGTGGTACAAATGTTTCCCCTTAACGGATTCAAACACTAATTCCCTATCACTAAATCATCTTGCAATGGTTCATACCTCTCACCTAGTATTAGCCATTCAAGGTGATTCTTAACCTTGGATTACCCGTCAAAAGCTCGCAAGAGATAACTAATGGATGTCTCCTTTGAGTCCAAAAGCTTACCAAGTGTTGGCTATTCTAGAAAATCCTACCTTTAAACCACCTCCCAAAGGCTCGCAAGAGATAAACTAGTGTAGCTCAATGGACGGAGTTCACTTGCCTTACCAAGTGTTGGCCCAGGTGATTTTAAGGCATTTTAAGTTAACTAAAAAGATAAAAACCAAGGCTCTGGATGCTATAAATATCTCAAGGCTTTGGTTGACATGAACGACTCTAGGTCCTGAACTTAGGGTTATAGATGTTATGAACAACTCAACACTATGGTTGACATGAATGTCTCTAAGTCATGATCTTAGGCCTTTATATGTTATGAAAATGATAAGGTTGTGGATGACATGAATGACTCCGATTTGTGAGCTCAGGTCTCTAAATACTATGAATAGCTTAGGGGTGTGGTTGCGCTAATCGAGTCGAGGTCATGAGCTTAGGGCTCTAGCTTCTATTAAAAACTCAAGGTTGTGGATGACACGTACGACTCTAGATCTTGAGCTCAAGGATGTAGAATCTATGAATAGCTTAAGGTTATGGTTGACATGAACAACTTTGGGTCGTGGGCTCAAGGCTCTAGATGGTATGAACAACTCAAGGTTGTGGATGATATGAGCTACTATGGGTTGTGAGCTCAGAGTGATGGATGCTATCAACAACTTAGCATTGTGGATCAAATGAATGACTCCATATCACATAAGCTCATGCCTTTAGATGTTATGCACACATAAGGGTTATGGATGATATGAATGATTTTGCTTCATGAGCACAAGGATGTGGATGACATGAATGATCTCGGGTCATGATCTTAGGGTTCTAGATATGTTGAACAACTCAGGGTTGTGGTTGACATGAATGGCTCCTACACATGAGTTTAGGGTTCTAGATGTTATAAACAACTTAGGGCTATGAAAGACATAAGCTACTCTGGGTCATGAGCTTAGGGCTTTGGATGCTATGATCAGCTTAACTTTATAGATGATATTAATGAATCAAGATCTTCTGGGCTCAAGGCCTTGAATGCTATGAACAGCTTAGGGCAATGATTGACATGAACGACTATAGGTCGTGAGCTTAAGGCTCTAGATGCTATGAAAAGCTATGGGTTTTGGATGACATGAATGACTTTGGCTCATTAGCTAAGGGCTCTAGATGAGATGAACAACTTATGACTATGGTTGAGATGAATGACTCCATATCATGAGCTTAGGGCTTTAAATGCTATGGATAACTCAAGGTAATGGTTGACATGGATGAGTCTAGGTCCTGAGCTTAAGGCGTTAGAAGCTATGAACATGTAAGGGCTATGGATGACATGATCGACTTCGGGTCGTGAGCTTAGGGCTCTAAGTACTATGAGCAGCTCAAGGCTATGGTACACATGAACAACTCTAGGTTGTGCGCTTAGGGCCTATATGGTATCAATAGCTCAAGGTTGTGGATGACATAAACAACTTCGTGTTGTGAGCTTAGGGCTTAGGATACTATGAACAACTCAGGGCTATGGATGACATGAATGGGTCTGGGTTATGAGCTTAGGGCTATAGATGTAACTAAAATCTTAAGGTTGTGGATGACATGAAAGACTTTAGGTCATCAGTGACTTCAGGTTATGAGCTGAGGGATTTACATACTACGAACAACTCAGGGCAGTAGTTGACAGGAATGACTCTATGTCTTGGGAGGAGGGCTCTAGATGCTATGAAAAGTTCAAGAGTGTGGATGACATGAATGACTCTAAGCCTTGAGATTAGGGTTCTTCGTGCTATAAACAGTTCAGGGAGTTCGATGACGTACATAACTTAAAGTTTTGGGCTTAGGGATCTAGATGCTATGAACAACTCAAGGCTCTAGATGACATGAATGACTCTGGGTCATGAGCTTAGGACTCTACATGGTATGAAAAACTCAAGGTCGGGGATGACATGAATGACTCCGGGTCATGATCTCAGGGCTTTAAATGCTATGAGTAGTGCAGGATAGTGGTTGACATGCACAACTCTAGGTCATGAACTAAGCGCTCTAGATGTTATGAACAACTAACGCTTATAGATGACATCAATGACTCCAGGTTGTTAGATTAAGGCTTTAGATGTTATGAACATATTAAGGTTGTGGACAACATAAATGACTTCATGCCATGAGCTTAAGGTTCTAAATGTTATGAAGAACTCAGGGTTGTGGATGTCATGAAGGACTCTGAGTCATGGGATGCAGTCTTTAGATGTTAGGAAAAGCTTAGGGCTATGGATGAGATGAATGACTTTGTATCATAAGCTTAGGGCTTTTGACACAATGAACAACTTAAGGTAGTAGTCGATATGAATGACTTCAGGTCATCAATTTACAACTCTAGATACTATGAAAAGCTCAGGGCTATGGATGACAAGAACGACTCTGGGTTATAAGATAAGGGCTCTAAATGTTCTAAACAACATAGGACTGTGGATGACATGAACGACTCTGGGTCTTGAGTTTAAGGCTCTAGATGTTATCAATAGTTAATGGTTATGGATATGATAAATGAATTTGGGTTATGAGCCTAGATGCAATGAAAAGCTTAGGGCTATGGATGATATGAACGACTTCAAGTCGTGAGCTTAAGTCTCTTGATGGCATGAAAAGCTCAGGGCTATGGATGACATGAACAACTCCTAGTCATGAGCTCAAGGCCTTAGATGTTATGAACAACGCATGGTAGTGGTTGACATGCACGACTTTGGGTCATGCACTAAGCACTCTAGATGCTATGAACAACTTATGATTGTGGTTGACATGAATGACTTCGAGTCGTCAGATGAGGGTTTTAGATTCTATAAACATCTTAGGGGTGTGGATGACATGATCAACTTAGGGTGGTGTACTCAAGGCTCTAGGGGCTATGAATAACTCACGACTATGGTTGATATTAACAACTCTTGCATGTGAGCTCAAGGCTTTAGATGTTATGAGTAACTTAGGGCTATGGATGACATGAGCTACTCCAAGTAGTGAGCTTAAGGCTCAAGATTCTATGAACAACTCAGTGTTATGGATGATATGAATGACTCGGGATCCCATGAGCTTAGGGCTCTAGATGCAATGAACAATTCAGGGTTTTACTTTACATCAATGACTCTAGGTTGTTAGCTCAAGGCTCTAGGTGCTAGGAATAGCCCAGGGTTGTGGATGACATCAGCCTAGGGCTATGGCTAACGTGAACGACTCTAGGTCATGAGCTCAAGCTTAGGGTTGTGGTTGACATGAAGAATTTAGGTAAGGAGCATAAGGCTGTAGATGCTATGAAGAGCTTAGGATTGTGAATGACATGAGCTACTTCGAGTTGTTAGCTCAAGGCCCTGGATGCTTAAAATAGCTCAGGATTTTGGATGATATGAATGATTCTAGATCATGTGAGCTTAGGCCTCTAGATGCTATGAACAACTCAGTGGAATGGAAGATATGAAAGATTCTTGGTCATGTATCCATGGCTCTAAATGCTATGAACAACTCAAGGCTATAAATGACATGAATGAATCTGGATGCTATGAGCAATTTAGGGCTTTGGTGGACATAAATGACTCTGAGTCGTGAGCTTAGAGTTCTGGATACTATGTACAGCTGAGAGTTGTGGATAACATGAACGACTCTTGGTCATGAGCTCAAGGCTCTACAAACTATGAATAGCTCAAGGTTGTGGTTGACATAAACAACTTCGGTTCATGAGCTCAGGCCACTACATGCTATGAAAAACTCAGGGTTGTAAATGATATGAATGATTCCGCATCATGAGCTCAAAGTTATGGATGACATCAATGACTCCAGTTCGTGAGCTTAGTGTTCTAGATACTACGAATAGCTCAGAGTTGTGGTTGACATGAACAACTTTAGGTTGTGATTCCAAGGCTCAACATATGATGAATAAATCAAGGCATTGGACTACATGAGCTATCTCGAGTTGTGATCTTAAGGCACTACACACTACAAAAAAAAAGGTTTTTAATGACGAATCTTTAGTCACGGCCACAAATATAGTGACCAAAGATATTATTTTGTCACGAGCAGGATAAAGTTGTGACTATATGTGTTAATAAAATTAGGGTGAAAAAAAAACATGTTTAGTCACGGTGATTTCATCAAACGTCACCAAAAGGATTGATGAGAGGGTATTTTAGTCACGAATTTATTTGAAACTGTGACTATTTGTAAATTTATGGAGGGAAATTTTGGCGCCAATAATTTTATCATGTGTGACAAAAAGTGTAACAAAAACTGTAGGGGAATCTATAGTCACGAATTTCTCATGACCGTGACCAAATGCATAGAGGTTTATTTTAAATATTTTGAACATATGGTCACGGGGTTCACACAATCGTGACCAAAAGTCTATTATTTATTTTACACATTTTTTGGGTTACCTATTATAATTTGTTAGAATTTATATATATATATCATAAATAGAAATTATCATTAATAGTAATAATAATAGTTCTTATTAATTATAAAAAGTTTAAAGTTATATTACTATTTTTTTTTTAAGTTAAGAAACAAATTAGTGTGTTACCTATTTTTCTTTAGTTAAAATGATTTAATTTCCTTGTTATGATTAATGTTTTAATAAGAAGCAAAATAAAGTTTAATATATTAGTTTAAAAATATGATGGTTCAATTTGATATTATTTGATAAAAAGTTTAAATGCAAGTGAGTTAGCAAATTAAAAAACAATTTTGATTTTATATACGATAAATAATTCTTATTATATTTAAAGTATCAATAGTCATGATAACTAAATTTTACTATGAACAATTACTAGTAAATTTTTTTATAGTTTTATTTAATTTTCAATCATAAAATATTTTTTAATCTTTATGATTTTTGCAATATAGAAACACTTTATAACTACAAAAATAACATTTTTTGTTTATGATTAAAAATAAAAGTTCTAAACTTCTATAATTCTTATATTTGTAAAATTTAAAAATTTATAAAGTTAAAATTCATGGAAAAATATTCTTAAACACACCATTCTCTGTTTATGTTTATTATATTTAGTACCAAATGGAAGTCTGAAATTCTGTTGTCCAAATGTATGATGAAATCAAGCTACAAGCATATGGGATAAGGTAGAAATTAATATCATCAAATATGAAAAAATGATACCATATGATAAAATAATAATAGATTGGTATAAGATATAAAGGGACACGTGGCTGAAAATAATGAAGACGGAGTAGGAGTAGGATGCACATGTAACATTTCCTAGCACCTTAGGGCCACAAAAATACTAATAAATTATAGTTTTATTCAGAAACAGTTATACAAAATTGGTTGTTTAAAACATTTTCAAAAATTTGTTTGTGGATGTATTTTAAAATAAAAGTTGATTTAGAAACCTAAAATATGCTTAATATTTTTTTTATTTTTAAATATGTTTTAAAAAAATAACTTTTATATGTTTTATTTTATTTTTAATTATTCTTTGTATTTATATAATTATTTTTGAAAATATCTTTTACTCTAATAAGTGAAAACAATTTAAGATAACTAAAAATATTAATATTTTTTAAAAATATCTTTTTTTTTAAGAACAAAAAATTGTTTCCCCTCTATGGTTTACTTATTTATTTATTTATTATTAAGAAAAAAAACTGTTATAATTAAAAGCTCGTTAGCAAACACTACCTATACCTTTGAATTATTTTAGAAAAATAACATTTTATATATGATAAATAATAGGTTTTATAATAAGATAAGTTATTATAAGAAGATTTTATTAAATTTTATCATCATTAATATTAACATCATTAAGACCAGTTATTTATTTTTTTAGTAAACTAAAATTTACTAAACATGTTTAACTATTAAAATTTTAAAATATAGAACTTGATAAATTTCTAATATAAAATTATAAAATTTTAAAACTTGATAAGCTTGATAAAACTTTGAAAATAACAATTTTAAAATATAAAACTTGATAATTTTCTCATATATAATTATAAAATTTTAAATTTTAAAACTTGATAAAAAATTTAAAATATAAAACTTGATAAATTTCTAATATAAAATTTTTAAATTTTAAACTTGATAATTTTAAAACTTGAAAAACTTGATAAAACTTAATAAAAATTTTAAAACAACTCTTTGAGTAAAACATTGAACTTTCAAAATTAATTTTAAATTTTAAAATAATTGTAAATTTTTAAAACTTGATAGTTTTAAATCTTTAAAAACTTTCAACATTAATAGTTCTGAACACATAACAATAATAGTAAAATCAAATTAATTTTTTCCTTTTTAGTGTGATTAAATACGCATGTGATAATTATAAAATATTCAATAGATAAATTGGATAAACTAAAAAGACAAAGCAAAAAAAATCAAGACATCAAATTTTATATATATATATATATAAAACTCTACTATGAAAAAAAGCCATTAGACTTAATTCGGTTCAAATCTTTCACTATGAAAAATAATGAACAATGTGGGTATATAAAAACTCTACTGTGAAAAAAAGCCATGAGATTTGATAATAACCCACTACCAACATTTTAACCATTGAATATAAAGCCTCACATCACTTTCCTAATTGAAAAATAATGAACTTCCAATATAACATTTTAACCATGTGGGTATATGAAATACACAGCCAACATTTTAACCATTAAATATAAAGCTTTTATCTCTCCTGCCAACAAAACCTACCCATTTTCTCTTTCTCTCCAAAACCCACGACCATAAAACCCACAAAACCCACCCACAGCCCCATTGCTTGGAGGAAGCCTTTGCCGGAAAAAGCTTATGGAAGCCATGTCAAAGAAGTCCCATGGAAGCTATGGTCGGTAAAGCCGAAGCAACTTCCAAGAAACTCTCATAAAAATCGTTTCTCTCTAGGTTTTGGTGAGTTTGAGGAATATTTTTTGGGTTTTGTTAGTTGGTATTTTGGAAATGTTTGTGATTAGGTTTGAGATTCCATTGTTACTGGGTTTATTTCCATTATTATAGGGTTTTGGTGCTTTTGGAAAAACCACAACAATTTCTCTCTAAGTTCCTATTGCGTAATGAAAGAATTTTTCTTTTGTGTGTGTTGCATTCTCTTCAATTGTTAGGTGTCCAATCCTAATTTGACTAGTTTTCAACAAAGTTAGCTTCATTAATTCATCTTTTTGTCTATGTCTACGTGTTGCTTTTTTTTTTTTTTTTTTTTTTTGTTTCTTATGGAATTTCATTTTGCTTTGAGTTTCTGTAGGTTTGGGAACTCATATTACCAACTATCTAAAATTCATGATATTTTAAGTAGATAAAAAAAAAAGTAGATAAAAGAAAATTATAATTTAAGAACTATTAATTATATAATAAGAATAAAATGAACGTCAAGCCTTTAGATGTTAATTATGGAAAAGTTCTTTAACATCCTCAATTAATAAATAAAATCTTTCTAATTCCCTAATGATTTTATATCTCATATTATTAATTGACATTAACAATAAAATAAGAAATATTAAAAATATAATTAAAACTGAAATACTTAATAACTAAATACAATTAAAATAAAAAACTTAAAAATTTTAAAAATAAAATAGCATATTTCATTATATTTCCAACTCTTTGTTGGTATCTATATTGTTACTAGTGTACTTTAGTGAAGGTTTATTTTTATATTTTTAACTATAAATTTTTTTAGGTTAAATTATATTTTTAATTTTAAAAATTTCTGAGCTAAAGGTTTTAGATGCTAAGAACAACTCAGGGCTGTAATTAAGATGATTGACTCCAGGTCGTGAGCTTAGGGATGTAGATGCTATTAACAACATAGAGTTATGGATGACATGATCGACTCCAGTTCATGAGGTTAGGCCTTTAGATTCTATGAGCAGCTAAGGATTTTAGTTGACATGAAAGACTCTAAGTTGTTAGCTCAAGGCTTTAGATGCTATGCACAACTTAATGTTGTCTATTACATGAAAGACTCTTGTTTATGAGCCGAGGGCTCTAGATTCTATACATAGGTATAGGCTTTCGATGACATGAAATACTGTAGGTTGAGAGCTTAGGACTCTAGGTCAAGAGCTTAAGACTCTAGATGCTATGAATAACTCAGGGTTGTGATTGACATGAACAACTGTGGGTTATGGGCTTAAGGCTCTAGATATTATGAAAAACTAAGAGTTGTGGATGATATGATCCAGTCAGGATCGCTTGAGCTCAAGCATCTAGATTCTATGAACCGCTAAGAGTTATTAATGATTTGAATGATTCTACATCATGACCTCAAGCCCTAAGATTCTATGAACTCCTCGATGTTATGGATGATATGAACAGCTACAGGTTGTGTGCTTAGGGCTTTAAATGCTATTAACAACTCAGGGTTGTGGATAACATGAATGACTTTAGGTCATAAGCTCAGGCCTCTAGATTTTTTGAACGACTTAGGGTTGTGGTTCACATGAACGACTCCCAGTTGTGATCGTAAGGCTCTAGATGCTATGCACAACTTAAGGTTGTCAATGACATGAAAGACTATGAGTCATGAGCTTAGAGCTCTAGATGTTATGAATAACTCAGGGTTGTGCATGACATGAACAACTCTAGGTCATGAACTTAGGGCTTTAGATACTATGAATAACTTAGGATTGTGGTTGACATGAATGATTCTACGTCGTGAGCTTAAGGCTGTAGATGCTATGAACAACTTTGGGTTGAGGATGACATGAGCTTCTCTGGGTCATGAGCTTAGGGCTTTGGATTCTATGAACAACTTAGAGTTGTGGATGATATGAATGGCTTAGGATTGTATGACCTCAATCCTCTAGATTCTATGAATCACTTAGGGTTGTGGATAATATGAACGATTCTATTTCATGAGCTTAGGCCTCTAGATGCTATGAACTGATCAGGGCTATAGAAGACATGAATGACTCGAAGTCGTGATCTCAAAGCTCTTGATTCTATGAAAAGCTCAAGGCTGTGGTTGACATGAACATCTCCAGGTCATAAGCTCAAGTCACTAGATGCTCTCAACAACTTAAGGCTATGGATGACATGACCAACTTCGGGTTGTGAGGTCAGAGCTTTAGATATTATGAACAACAAAAGGTAGTGGTTGACAAGAAAGACACTAGGTCTTGAGCTCAAGGCTCTAGAAGGTATGAATAACTCAGGGTTGTGAATGATATGACCAACTTGGGATCCCATGAGCTTATGCTTATAGATGCTATGAACCGCTCTAGGCTATGGATGATATGAGCGATTCTATGTCATGAGCTCAAGCCATTAGATGCTATGAGCTGCTTAGGGCTATGGAAGATATGAATGACTAAGGGTCATGAGCTCAAGGGTCTAGATGCTATGAATAACTCAAGGGGGTAATCAACATGAACGAATTCGAGTAATGAGCTAAAAAATCTAGATGCTACTAACATGTTAGGGTTGTGGATGGCATGAATGACTCTGGGTCATGGGCTTAGGCCTCTAGATTCCATGAACAACTCAAGCCCGTGGTTTACATTAAAGACTCCTAGTCATGAGCTCAGGGCTCTAGAAGTTATGCGCAACTTAAGGTTATCAATGACAAGAAAGACTCTGGGTTGTGAGCTTAGGGCTATGATTTCTATACATAGTTAGGGTTGTCGATGACATAAAATACTTTGGGTCGAGAGTTCAACGCTCTTGATAATATGAACAAATTAAGGCTATGGTTGACATGAATGTCTCCGGATCGTGAGTTGAAGGCTCTAGATAATATGAACAACTCTAGGCTGTGGATGACATGAGTTACTCTAGGTCATGAGACCGAAGCTTTTGATGCTATAAAGAGATTAGAGTTGTGGATGATATGAACGACTTAAGAGCCCATGAGTTCAAGCCTTTAGATGCTATGAATTGCTCAGGATTGTGGATGATATGAATGATTCTGCATCATGAGCTAAAGCTTTTAGATGATATGAACTACTAAGGGCTGTGGATGATATGAATGACTTTGGGTTGTGCACTCAGGGTTATGGATGCTATTAACAACTTAGGATTATGGATAACATGAATGACTCTGGTTCATTAGCTCAGGCCTCTAGATTCTATGAACAAAAAAGGGTTTTGGTTGATAAGAAAGACTCTGAGTCACGAGCTCAAGGCTCTAAATGCTATGCACAACTTAAGGCTGTCGATGACATGAAAGACTCCAGGTCGTGAGTTCAAGGCTTTAGATGTTATGAACCTCTCAGAGTTGTGATTCACATGAATGACTCCAGGTCGTGAACTCAAGGCTCTAGATGCTATGAATATCTCAGGGTTGTGGTTGACATGAACAACTCCGGGTAATGAGCTCAGGGCTCTAGATACAATGAACAATTCAAGATTGTTATTTTCATGAATTACTCTTGTTCATGAGCTTAAAGTTCTTGATGTTATTAACAACTCAGGGTTGCGGATGACATGAAAGACTCCGAGTCATGAGTTTAGGGCTCTAGATGCTATGCATAACTTAAGATTGTCGATGACATGAAAACTCTAGGTCGTGAGCTTAAGGCTCCACATGTGATTCGTGCCCAATTGGTGTCTCAGCTGATTCGTGTCCAGCTGGTGCTCCTTGATTGAGGGAATAATCAACAAAATTTATAACCTATTACACCATGAACTAGGGTAGCAAAGAAAAAGCTATTATAGCATAGTGACTCTAGGATCGTTCACTGGGAAGGGTATTCAAACTGAAAATGATACCAATTCAAAGTGAATTGGTGCTGTTTCATTTCAAGATTAGCTTAAGAAATAAAACACAAACTTTGGTTGAAAAAGGTTTGGACTTAGATTAACAACATAGCAAGTGATGGAAATTACTTAAGAAGAAAAACATTCCTTGGAGATTCAGGTTCACAAGGGAGGTTCCTCATGCAATAGCATAACTCTGGTCAGTTGGTTCATTTCCTCGCATTAGAGAATTAACATAAAGTCAATTCTCTAACAGGTGCTGCACAAATGCATCCCTCAATTGGATTTCAGCTTTAATTCTCTCACTGATGCAACTTGCAATGGTTCGAGCCTTTCACTTAGCCTTTACCATTCAAGGTGATCTTTAACCTTGGATTACCCGTCAAAAGCTCGCAAGAGATAACTAATGGATGTCTCCTTGGAGTCCAAAAGCTTACCAAGTGTTGGCTATTCTAGAAAATCCTACCTTCAAGTCACCTACCAGAGGCTCGCAAGGGGTAAACTAGTGCATCTCCTTGGATAGAGATCACTTGCCTTACCAAGTGTTGGCCCAGGTGACTCCAAAGCATTTTAAGTTAACTAAAAATATAGAAACCATTCACGGGACACACTTTCTTCTCATTCATAGCTGAAACCACAAAGCTACTAACTCTTTCACTTGGAACCTTTCCCGGCAACCTTAGCTCCAAGGAACTAGAGGTTTAGTTACTCATTCTCTGGGGAAAACTCCTCAAAGAGTGCATAACTTAGTAAATAAATAAAAAAACACAATCAAAGTGAGAAGGTAAAGCAGAGCTCAAGCTCTGTATTTTACTTCCCTTGAAACTTTTACAAAAGGTTCATCACCCTCAGAACAGGCTCCTCGGGCTCTATTTATATCCAAATTACATTACTAGCTTTTTCATGGATATTTAGTCTTTTTCCTAACTTAAAAGCTAAGGAATCCTATAATTGGTGGCTTACAAGGAGAATTTTGGAATTTAGACAACAAAAATCTGAAGAAAAAATATCTCCAAGTGTCGGTTACAAATATCGGGAAGCACTAAGGACCATTTCGCAGGTGAAAATGAGGTATGCGAAATTTCGCAGATGAACAAAAAGGGCTGCGAAATTACTTCGCAGCAATCGACTGATTCCGCAGCGCTGCGAAGTTGGCTTTCATCTTGTGGTGTTTGGCTTCCATTGCGTCGTGAAACTTCAGGGGAAATCCATAGCACTGTGCAAAAAGGCTGCGAAATAATTCCGCAACAAAAGGGTGATTTCGCAACACTTTGCTAAATCCTTCCTTCAGCTTGGAGTGATCGGCTTCCAACGGCTGTAACTCCTTCATTTCAACTCCGAATTGCACACTGTTTGAAGAATTGGATTGTTAACTTCCTAAGCTTTAAAATGACATATAGCATGCATAAATTGGACTTCAGGAAGTGCTCCAAAAGTGGCTGACACGACTGTCATCAAGAATGCTTCATGGCTGGTTTCTCTTTGCTTCCCCTCCTTGCATTCCAGATTTGCTTATGGCAAAGGACTTCAAAGCTTTGGTTCTTCATTCTTTTGGGCTTTCCAATGCTTTGCAAAGGATTCCAAATAACTCTCCTCAATCTTGGATTGCTTTGGTGATCAAATTACTAACAAAAACACCAAAACTTACACAATTTGATTAGAATTGATTGCAAGGGTCCTTAACATGTTAATTGGGTTAAAAGGCAATAACTACTACTCAAAAGTGTTTAAAAGGATTAATTACAAGCTATCAAATAGCACTTTTTGAGTAGTAATCACTCCCCCAACGACATATTGCTAGTCCCTTAGCAATGAAGGAGAGAAAAATAAAAATAAGCAATACTATAATTTACAACATCATGCTAATCACTTCCAAAAAAATATTTAAGTGGCATGACTGACAAACTCTCACATGGAACATTAAAGAAATAAAACTCAAACTTCAATAGAAGTTATCAAAAACTTTGCTAAATACCATTGATCATGGGAATGCATTATGCAAATTGAAGTTTTAAAATCATTTTCACTTCCAAAGAACCAAACTTTATTCTTCCATAAAAATCTAAGTGTAAGATGATAGTTTCCGAATATAGCATGCTAAACTAATCTCTCCCCCCAACCTATCTCTTTTCAACACTTAGCAAACTGATCAAATTCAATAGACAGAGAACACACTTTTCTTTTTTTTTTTTTTTTTTTTGAGAAGGTACAAGGCTTAAGGGGCATCCTTTTCTGAATTGTCCATGTAACGGGGGTCCATCGATGACTCCCAACCAATTAAGGTTTAGGGCATCAAGCTTTAAGGATCTTTCAACCACTAACTCCTCGGATTTTACCCCGGACTTTTTCATATACCCATGCGCCTAACATATGCTAACTCCACCTATCCACCCTTGTAACAAGCATTGAGGTCGGTGACTCCCAACCAATTAAGGCTTAAGGCACCAGGTTTTAAAGATTTTCACCATCTACCCCTCAGACCTTGCTCGGGTTTCAAGGCAAGCAAACATTTTGCTTTCTTTCTTTTTTTTCAAAGGCTCATTGCCCTTTCATAAGGTGTCTCAATATTATTAAATGAGGTCAAAGGTACCAAGTCCCAACATTTTCTAAGTCAAAAGGTGAACCACTTTAGCAAGCATAATCCAAACTCTAAGTTAAGTGAAAAGCAAAAGTTCAATTTCTCCTATTTTAATTTGAAAATTTTTCCTCATAAACCATGGAGATTAAGGTAAAAAGCAACTAAACACTACAACTAATTTACTAGACAAGGCTGAATTATCAAAATAACTTAGCATACTTCCTTTAACTTAGCAAACTTTCTTCCTCATTTCTCTCTCTCCCCCCCCCCCCCCCACAACCGAGTTGAGCATTGTCCTCAATGTGATATGGGTGATTGAAAATATAGGGAGGAAGTGGTACCTCCTGAGTGATATCAATTTCGAATATTGATTGGAGAAACCACGTGTTTCAAAAAGAATAAAAGATGTAAGCAAAGGAAATAAGAATAAATTAATGCTAAGAGTTCATGAAAAACTAGACTTTGTATTACTTTAATCATTTGAGTACAGTTGGAAAAGAAGTAATACAAGTAATCCAAGCAATCCCCATATATGATATCAAAATGTGGGGGATTTCATATATGACTAACTAAAACAAAATACATAAAGGAAATATATAATAGATATATATATGATCAGATAGGAGGATGATGCTGAAGCTGAGGACTTAGGCAGATGGCTCTGCCTCTTCAGCTGACTCAGGAGGGGCCTGAGGCTCTGTGGCCTGAGACTGTGGTCCTTCAGTGGTAGGAGTGAGATGCTCAGCAGCTGCTGGAAGACCAAGATGATGCTGAAGCTGCCTCAAGATGGCAGTATGCTGAGCCTGGGTGGTCATCATCTGCTCCTGGCGAGCTCGCATAGCTGCCATCTCTTGAGCAAGGCTGCTCTGAGTGGCTGTCAAGGTCTGCAATGCCTGGCATAAATCCCTATACTCAGAAATAGGGATGGCCATCCTTGGCTCAACTGAAGTGGAGGGCTGTGCTGGAGTAACTGGAGGGACTGGAGGGGCTGTGGCTATGGTAGGAGAGGCAATAGGCATACCCTCAGGTATAAGACTTGGAGATGCTCTCCTGGCAGCTGGAATCTGAGCTGGCTGTGGAAGCTCTGGCTGCTCCATCCTATATGCTGTCATGTTGCTCCATTTGTCGAAAGTAAACACATCTCGACATATCCTCTTGTGCTCTAGCTGAGGCTCTGATGGATATCCCAGATGCTCAAGAATCTGACATAGCAGCCTCGGAAAGAGAAGTGGAACGGCATCAGCTCTTGGCAATTTCTTCTTATGAACCTTCTCTTCAAAGTAGAGAAGGGCAGCCATGATTAAGTGGTGAGAGCCAAAAAAGTATCCCTCAGACATTCTGAACAGGGCCTCCAAAAGAACTCCTCTCCTCTGAGTCCAATGCTGGAGTGGATAAATATTATGGCGCAATAGTGCATCAATGAGAAACATCCTTGGAGGAAGTTCCCCTCTCAACAGATGTGGATTTCTGGAAGCTCCTCTGGACAAGATATGCACCATCTCCAACTGAGAAGGATTAGCCCATACTCGGAAATCATCAAAATGGCTTGGCTCATATGGGATACACAGGGCCTCTGCTATATGACGAGCTCCTAGAATGCCATGTCGACCATCAATGGTAAAATGGATTAAGGTGGGATCTCTGACTTGTTGAGTAGTCATGGACTGATAAAAATCCATGGCTACTCTAGGATAGAAGAAGTCTCGTGGGGTTAGCAGCTGCTCCATTCGATATCTTCGCAGCAATTGGAATGACCCTTCAAGCTCCGGCCGCAATTGGAAGGCAGCTGTGTCAAAACACAACTCAGAATGAAATGGCCTAGCTCGGCAGTCCAAATTGCCTTCAATTGGTGGTTGAGTGAGCAACGGACGCCTGAGTATCACTTCAGGAGCTGTTTCGGACGGAATTTGGGGCTCAGAAGGTGACGGCTGGCTTGCTTGAGGCTTCGCCGGCGGTGCCGGAGATGGCACCGGAGTGGGCTCTGGAGATGGAACAGGGGACTGCCCTGTCAAGTCGATGGGTTCCGAGCTTTCCACTCTGACTCTTTTTTGCAGGGGACGGCCCCCTGACCTGGTAAGATAACGCCTCGCCGGAGGCATCTGAACTACGGGCTTGGCTGGGCGCTTCTGTGGTGCGAGCTTCACAGGAGGTGGAGCAACTTCTGGCCGAGGCGGCTCAGAGGTAGAGGCTTGAACAGGCGCCTCGCGCGGTGTTCGCTTTTGGGCGAAAGGAGAGGAAGACTTGGCTCCTCTGGTTTGTGTCATTACGAATTGATGAGGTTTGGGCGGCGGTGATGAACAGAGGGGATAGCCGGAGGTGCGCGCGGCGTCGGGCTATGGAGAGGAGGCAAACGGACGGTTGCTGTGACTTTTCCCCTTTCTGAAATGCTTTCGCAGCTCAAATGACCGGTATTTATAAAAAATAACGGAATATTAAAGGTCATATTGGGTTTCGCAGAAAAAGGCCGATTCCGCAGCAAAAATGGGGGTTTCGTAGAAGAAAACCACTTTCGTAGCCCACTTCGCAGCTGCGAAATTGGAGTCACTGTACCGAGGAATGGCGCTCGTGTGCCAAAAATCGGTTTCGCAGCTGCGAAACACCCTTCGAAATGGAGATATCGCTGCGGAATTAGGGTTTTTTACGCCTTAGAGCTTCGCAGCCACTTTCGCAGCTGCGAAATGGGGGCTTCTGTGCTGCGGAGTGGCACTCGTGTGCCATTCTTGGATTCGCAGCTGCGAAAACTTTCGCAAAGGATTCAAAAGTGTTGCGAACTAATTTCGCAACAAATGGGCGTTTTCGCAGAGAATTCCTTCTTGGCTGCGAAATCTCGTAGAGCTCTTTTTCTCCCCTGTTTTTGCTCTGTTTTCGCTCCGATTTTTTCCCGATTTCTTCCTTTGCATTTTCTCCCACCTGAGATCATTCAAAAAGATGAAATTACATAAAAACACACAATTTAAGATCAAAAATTAAGATCAAAAGTAGAAATTAAACTTTAAAATTTACAAAATTTACAAAAAATTTTGGACTTTGGCGATACCAAGTCCATCAAACCCTTATTTGCTTAAGCTTTTTGTGGCTCAAGGAGGTTGATTTCCTCCTTTTCTGATTTGAACGGCTCCATGAATGGCTTGAGACAATATCCATTGACTTTAAAGGTGTCTTTGCCATTAGAATTCAATAATTCCACTACTCCATTGACATGTACTTGATGGATAATGAAAGGACCTATCCATCTTGACTTGAGCTTTCCAGGGAAAATATGGAGTCTTGTGTCATAGAGTAGAACTCTTTGTCCTTTCTGGAATTCCTTGTTGGAAATTAGTTGATCATGCCACTTCTTCATCCTCTGTTTTGCAACTTTGGAGTTGATATAAGCATCATTTCTCAATTCCTCCATCTCATTAAGGTCTAAGCACCTCTTTGCCCCGGCTCTGATCAAGTCCATATTCAACTTTTTGATTGCCCACCAAGCTTTGTATTCAACTTCCACAGGGAGATGACACGCTTTACCATAGACAAGACGATAGGGGGACATGCCAAGAATAGTCTTATAAGCTGTTCTATACGCCCATAATGAATCAGGAAGCTTAATAGACCAATCTTTTCTGCTTGAACTCACCACTTTCATCAATATGTTCTTTATCTCCCTGTTTGCTAGCTTAACTTGCCCGGAAGTCTGTGGATGATAAGGTGTAGCTACCTTATGCTTCACTCCATACTTGGCTAATAAACTTTCAAAAGGCTTGTTGCAAAAATGAGAACCTCCATCACTGATTATAGCTTTGGGCACCCCAAATCTTGAAAAAATGTTCTCTTTCAGAAACTTGAGAACCACTCTATGATCATTTTGTTTACAAGGGATTACCTCAACCCATTTAGAAACATAATCCACCCCCACCAAGATGTAAGAATTACCAAAATACATTGGAAAAGGTCCCATAAAATCAATGCCCCATACATCAAATAGCTCAACTATTAGTATGGGGTTCATGGGCATTTGATTTCTTTTTGTCAGCTTTCCAAGCCTTTGGCATCTATCACAACTTCTACACATGATGTGGGCATCTTCGAAAAGGGATGGCCAAGTAAACCCTGATTGCAACACCTTCATAGCTATTTTCTGAGAGGTAAAGTGGCCTCCACATGCATTTTCATGACAATGGGTTAGAATTCGTTGTTGCTCTTCTTCTGGCACACACTTCCTTATGATCTGATCTGCACAATATTTAAAAAGGAAAGGTTCTTCCCAATAATAAGCATGGATTTTTACAAAAAAATACTTCCTGTCCTGTGCATTCCACTCACTTGGAATTTCATCAGTAACTAAATAATTAGCAATATGAGCATACCAAAGAGTTTTTACTAGCAACATAAGTGATTCCTCAGGAAAGTCATCATTAATAGGCAAGGCATGAGAATTATGTGCTCTAGCTAACCTTGAGAGGTGGTTAGCTACCACATTCTCCACTCCTTTCATATCTCTGATTTGAAGATCGAATTCTTGTAACAAAAGAATCCATCTTATCAACCTTGCTTTTGCATCTTGCTTTGTCAATAAATACTTCAAGGCTGAATGGTCAGTGAAAACAATGATGAAAGACCCTACCAAATAAGCACGAAATTTGTCCAAGGCAAATACCACAGCTAACAATTCTTTCTCTGTAGTTGTGTAGTTCCTTTGAGCTTCATTCAATGTTTTGCTTGCATAGTAGATCACATAGGGCTTCCCATCTTCTCTTTGACCAAGCATAGCTCCTATAGCAAAGTCACTGGCATCACACATTAGTTCAAAAGGTAGTTGCCAGTTAGGGGCCCTCACTATTGGAGTTGTTGTTAAAAATTTCTTCAGTTGGTCAAAGCTATTTCGACATCTTTCATCTCATATAAACTTAGCATCCTTAGCTAACAGCTCACAAAGAGGTTTTGAAAGCTTTGAAAAATCTTTTATGAACCTCCTATAAAAACCTGCATGGCCAAGGAACTGCCTTACTCCTTTTACAGTTGTTGGGAATGGTAGTTTGACAATAAGCTCCACCTTTGCTTTATCAACTTCAATGCCCTTTTCGGAGATGATATGACCAAGGACAATTCCTTGACGTACCATAAAATGGCATTTCTCCCAATTGAGCACCAAGTCTTTTTCAATGCATCTGTGAAGAACCGCTTCCAAATTGACTAAGTATTCCTCAAATGTACCTCCATATACGGCGATGTCATCCATAAAAACCTCCATAATTCGCTCCATCATATCACTGAAGATACTCAACATACACCTTTGGAATGTTGCAGGTGCATTACATAAACCAAAAGGCATTCTTCTGTAAGCATATGTTCCAAATGGACATGTAAAAGTGGTCTTTTCCTGATCTTCCATAGCAATTTCAATTTGAAAATACCTTGAATACCCGTCCAAAAAACAGTAGAACGGATGGCCAGAGACTCTCTCCAACACTTGATCGATAAATGGCAATGGAAAATGATCTTTCCTGGTTACTGCATTCAATTTTCTATAATCAATACACACCCTCCACCCTGAAGTGAGACGCGTAGTGATTTCTTCTCCTTCATCATTCTGAACCATAGTGATTCCGGATTTCTTTGGTACCACTTGAGTAGGACTCACCCAAGAGCTATCAGATATAGGGTAAATAATACCTGCTTGAAATAGCTTCAGCACCTCAGCTTGCACAACCTCTTGTAAATGAGGATTCAGTCTTCTTTGAAGTTGTCAAATTGGCTTAGCTTCCTCCTCCATATATATATGATGCGTGCAAACTAAAGGACTAATGCCTTTCAAATCAGATATCTGCCATCCTATTGCTTTCTTACACCTCTTGAGAACTTCCATTAAACACTTCTCTTGATGACTGGTCAGAGATGAAGATATTACGACAGGACATTGATTATTTTCTTCAAGGTATGTATATTTCAGCTCCACGGGTAGAGGCTTCAAATTGAGTTTTGGGATCTCTTTTTCAGCATTTGCTCCTTCTTCTTTATTGAACAAAGGTAGAATCTCTTCTATCCTCCTCCAATTTTGTAGAGTAGCAAGCTCATTAGGGGGTTCAGACAAACCTTCCTCACAATCCGCAAAACTTTCATTCAGCTTGTCTTGCACATTCTGATTACAGTGCTCCTCTACTAGAGTGTCAATAATACACACCTCTTCTGGACCCTCTTCTTCTTCCGGAGTGATTTGCTTTTTAGACATATAAAAAATGTTGAGATCAAGTGTCATGTTGCCAAAAGTGAGTTGCATGAGCCCATTCCTACAGTTAATGATTGCATTTGAGGTAGCAAGGAATGGCCTTCCAAGGATGATAGGAACTAAATTAGCTTCCTTTACAGTAGGATCCGTATCAAGAACAATAAAATCCATTGGATAGTAGAAATTATCAACTTGAACCAAGACATCCTCAATTACTCCTCTAGGAATTTTTACTGATCTATCTGCTAGAGATAGAGTGATTGCTGTTGGCTTCAACTCACCAAGTCCCAATTGCTTGTAGACAGTATATGGAAGCAAATTAACACTTGCTCCCAAGTCTAATAAAGCTTTCTCCACTACCTTTCCTCCAATCATGACTGAAATGGTAGGACTTCCCGGATCTTTGTACTTCAAAGGAGACTTACATTGTAAGATTGCACTTACTTGCTCAGTCAAGAAGGCTTTCTTATTTACAGTCAACCCTCTTTTGATAATACACAAGTCCTTTAGGAATTTTGCATATGTTGGAACTTGTTTAATCATATCCAACAGTGGTATATTGACTTTAACTTGTCTCAATACTTCAAGAATTTCAGATGCATTTCTAATCCCCTTTTTCCCATGCAATGCTTGAGAAAAAGGCGGAGAAGTTGATTTCTTCAGCATTTCTTCCTTCAGAAGTTCCTTCTCTGGATTTGCATTCATTGTTGACTCAAAGTCCTCTTTCTTTTCACTGATCTCTCCCTTTTTGTCTTCCATTTCCTTCCCTTTCATTGTCTCATCTTCTTCCTCAACATGTGGCTTAGGTGGTGGCTGCTCAATTTTTTTACCACTCCTTAGAGTGATCAAGGCTTTGACATCTTTCATCTGTGATGATTCTCCGTCATGGCTTTCTACTTCATGGACACCCTTGGGATTTTGGTGGGGTTGGGAAGGAAATCTTCCCTTTTCTTGCACTGTATTCAAATTTGTGAGCCTTGATATTGAGTACTGGAGATTATCTATCTTTTGGGTTATATCATTTTGCATAGAGTTAGGGAAGGAAGTATTGTTAATAATGCTAAGTTGTTTTGGTAATTTAGTTGATTTTTGCTTAATTTAAAATTTTTTAAAGTTTTTATTCTACTCTCCATGGTTATTAAGGAAAAATTTTCAAAATGAAATGGGAGAAATTGAATTTTTATCTTTTTACTTGACTTAGAGTTTGTATTATGCTTACTAAAGTTGATGAATTGTTGAAACTTCTATTGAATTCAAGCTTAGTTCTTCCACTTTAAGCTATCCACACACTGTGCACAATAGGTTCCATTTATAAGATGAAAAACTATTTCCCTCTTG
This sequence comes from Vitis riparia, assembly GCF_004353265.1. Taxonomy (NCBI): domain Eukaryota; kingdom Viridiplantae; phylum Streptophyta; class Magnoliopsida; order Vitales; family Vitaceae; genus Vitis; species Vitis riparia. Next base: position 14,932,439 of record NC_048439.1, read on the forward strand.
AATTAGGAAAATTTTAGACTTGGTACCTTTGACCTCATTTAATAGTGTTGGGACACCTTGTAAAAGGCCAATGAGTCTTTGAAGAAAATAAAGAAAGAAAGAAAAATGTTTGCTTGCCTTGAAACCCGAGCAAGGTCTAAGGGGTATATGGTGAAAATCTTTAAAACCTGGTGCCCTAAGCCTTAATTGGTTGGGAGTCACTGACCTCAATGCTCGTTACAAGGGTGGATAGGTGGAGTTTAACATACTGTAGGTGCTTGGGTATTAAAAATTCATTCTCAAAAGTCCGGGGTAAAATCCGAGGAGTTAGTGGTTGAAAAATCCTTAAAGCTTGATGCCCTAAACCTTGATTGGTTGGGAGTCATCGATGGACCCCCGTTACATGGACAATTTAGAAACGAATGCCTTTAAGCTTTGCACTCCTACAAGAAAAAAATTGTGAAAGAAAAGAGGTGCGTTCTTAGCCTATTGGAGGTTGATTAGTTTGCTAAGCTTTGAAAAGAACTAAGTTGAGGGGAGAGATTAGTTTGACATACTATATCCGGAAACTAATAAGTAACACTTAGATTTTTGTGGAAGATTAAGAGTTGGACCTTTGGAAGTGGAAATTATTTTGATACTCAAATTTGCATAATGCCCGCTCTTTGTATGTTGTGATAGGTAAGTTATTTGATGACTCTTGTTGATGATTGAGTTTTATATCCTTGACTTGCCATGTGAGAGTTTGATCCAATCATGCCACTTGATTATTTTTTGGAGTGATCAGCATGATTTTGTAAAATATTATATTATCTATTTTTCTTTATTTTTCTCTCCTTCATTGCTCAGGGACTAGCAATGTGTCAGTTGGGGGGAGTGATTACTACCCAAAAAGTGCTATTTTGCGCCTTTAATTCATTATGTTTTAAGCACTTTTGTGTAGTAGTTCTCCATTCTTATTCCAATTGGCATGTTAAGGACCTAGCAATGACTTCTAATCATATTTGTGGCTATTTTTAGTGTTTTGACAGCTTTTTGGATCATTAAGACAAGCCAAGCAAAGGAGAGAAGTAAAGAGAAGCAAAGAGGAAAACAGAGTGAAGAAAACAGAGGACAGCAGCTGCAGTCTTCTTTTGCACTTTTGGAGCACTTTCCAAAGTCCATTTTCTACATTATATATACCATTTCAAAGCTCAGGAAGTCAAGAATCCAACGCTTCAAACCGTGTATGATTTGGAGCTGAAATAAGGAAGATATGGCCTTCGGAAGACAACTGCATCAAGCCATGGGAACACCATTTCGCAAGGAGATTTTCTTCATGGTGCGAAATTTAGCCATTTCGCACCATGAAGAACCACCTTGCGAAATTTCGCAAGGTGGAGTTAGGCACCTTGCGAAATTCCAAAATTTGGCAAGGTGAATTTTCACCTTGCGAAATTTGGACCCTTCATCTTTCCCCTTGCGAAAATGCCTTTGAAATCCCCTGTTTTGAGACGCTGTTGATGATATTCCACTGCCGGTTCTCCAAGATATTTTGCTTGATTTTTAGCTTTGTAAATACCTATTTTACCCTTGTAATCAACCAATGAAAAGGTTGCTTTTGTAATAGCTCTTGTAATTTAGCTTTTTATTGTCTTTAAATAGAGGTGAAGTGCCTCAAACACGATTATCTTGTAACCTGTAACTTTATAAGTTATAAGAGCACTTTTGTTCATACGCTTCTTTTCTCTTTTCTTTCTCATTTTCTTAGTAGCCAAACATCCTTGGAGGATGAAATCCCCAAGGATGAGAGGCTAAAACCTTTTAGTTTCTTGAAGTAATGGATGCCATGTGAAGCTCCTATGTCAGGATGGAGATTTCCAAGCCATAAATGTAAGTAGCTGAGCGTCATAAATGTTTTCATTCAAAGTAAAGCTTTTAATCCCTCTGACTTGCTTTGAATGGCCAATACTTGATAACCTTTTGGTCTCAGTGGATTCTTATTGTTAGATCCACTAACGTTCATTAGTTATCTCCTACGAGCCATTGTATTGCAAGTCGAGGAGATGACCTATACCAATAAAAGAACAGTTATGAGGTTCAGCTACCCTTTTTATATGTTTTCAAGGACTAAAACTCAGTTGTTAAACTCATACCGGTTCGAGAAGTAAGCATCACCTTAGTTGCTTCCCCAACTCGAGGTGAAAAGTCCCAAAATCTCCATTTTTACACTGTGAGTTAAGCATGGCTATCCAAAGCTTTGAGAAACTTCTTTTTCCATATTTTAACCTATTTTCATGTTAGTTTAGTTTACAACACCTTCATCTTTTTATGTTTTCATCTTAACCTAATTTTTATTAAGAAAAGTTCACTCCATCCTCCGAACTTCACCAGTTAAAGTAAAAACCCTTCCCAGTGTTCGATCCTAGAGCCACTATGCTATAGTAGCTTTGCTACTTTAGTGTAAGGACCTTAGGTATAAATTTTGTTGATACCCTTAGATGCCAAGCTACCAAGAGTCGGGTTATCATGAGCTTATGGTTCTAAATGCTATGAACAACTCAGAATTATAGTTGACATGAACGACTCTAGGTCGTTAGCAGAGGCCTCTAGATGGTATGAAAAACTTTAGGCTAAGGATGATATGAGCAATTGTAAGTCATAAGCCTATGGTTGTACGTGCTATGAAAAGCTTAAGGCTATAGTTGACAAGAATGACTCTAGGTCATGAGCTGAAGGCTCTAGATCTTATGAATAACTCATGACATGGCTGAAATAAACAACTCTAAGTCATGAGCTCAAGCCTATAGATTCTATGAACAACTTTGGGTTGAGGATGATATGAATGATTCTAGGACATGAGCCTATGGTCTAAATGCTATGAATAGCTAAGGGTTGTAGATTACTTGAACAACATTGGGTCATGAGCTCAGGACTATAAATGTTATGAACATCTTAAAGCTATGGTTGACAAGAATGAATCTGGGTTGTGAGCTCAAGACTCTAGATGCTATGAACAACTTAAGGTTATAGATGACATGAATGACTCTAGGTCGTGAGCTCAAGGCTCTAAATGCTATGAAGAGCTCAAGGTTGTGGATGACATGAGCTGCACCAGGTTGTGAGCTTAACAATGTTGATGTTATGGATGGCCTAAGTTTATGGATGATACAAACAGCTCTAGATCCCATGAGCTCAGTAATCTAAATTCTATGAACAACTCAAGTTTGTGGATGTTATGAACAATTCTTGGTTGTGAGCCCATGACCCTAAATGATATGAAAAGCTTAGGGTTATGGTTGACATGAACTACTCTAGGTCTTGAGCTCGGGCCTCCAGATGCTATGAACAACTTAAGGTTATGGTTGACATGAATGACTCTGGGTCATAAGCTTTGGGCTCTTGATGCTCTGAATAGATAAATTTTGTAGATGATATGAATGACTCGGGATCATATGAGCTAAGGCCTTTAGATTATATGAACAACTTAGGGTTGTTGATGGTATAAATTATTCTGCATCATGATCTCAAGGATGTGGATGACTTGAACAATTTTGGGTCATGAGATCAAGGTTGTAGGTACTATGAACAGGTTTAGGTTGTTGTTGACATAAACGAATTAAGGTTGTGAACTTAAGGCTTTAAAAGCTAGGAACAACTAAGGGTTTTAGATGATATGAATGACTCGAGAACTTATGTGCTCAGGGTTCTAAAGGTATCAACAACTCAAGGTTGTAGTTGACATAAATGACTCTAAGATGTGAGCTCCAAGCTCTAGGATGCTGTGAACAACTCGGGTTTATGGATGACATGAACGATTCAGGCTCATGAGCTCAGGGCTTTATATACTATAAACAACATAGGGTTGTGGTTAACATGAATGACTCCAGGATGTGAACTTAGGGATCTAGATGTTATGAACATCTTAGGGCTATGGATGATAAGAATGACTTTAGGGTTCTAGATGTTATGAATAGCTCAGGGCTTTACATGACATGAACAACTTTAGGTCAAATGCTCATGGCTCTAGTTGTTTTGAACAACTTTGAGTTGTAAAGGACATGAATGACTCTGAGTCATGAGCTCAATGTTCTAGATGTTATGAAAAGCTCAGGATTGTAGATGATATGAACGACTCTAGGTCATGAGGTTAAGGCTTTAGATTTTGTGAGCAAATCGGGACTATGGTTAACATGAATGACTTCAAGTGATGAGCTATGAGCTCTGGATCCTATGAAAAGATTAGAGCCGTTGATGACATGGACAACTCTATGTCATGAACCTGGCCCTTCGATGCTATCAACAACTTAGGGTTATGGTTCAAATGAATGACTTTAGGTCTTGAGCTTAAGTCTCTAGATGCTATGAACAACTTAGAGCATAGTTGAGAGGAACAACTTTAGGTCATGAGCTCAGGGCTTTAGATGTTAATAACAACTTAGGTCTCTAGATGGTATCAATAGCTCAAGGGTGTGGATGAAATCAACGACTTCAGGTAGTGAACTTATGTCTCTAGATGCTATGAACAACTTAAGGCTTTATATGACATGAATGACTCTAGGCCATGAGATTAAGGTGCTAAATTATATGAACAAAAAAAAAAAAAAAAAAACTTGTGGATGACATGAATTACTCTAGGTCATGAGCTCAAGGTTCTAAATGATATGAACAACTTAGGGTTGTGGTTGACATGACAAAATCTAGGTCATGAGCTTAGGGCTCCAAATGCTATGAAATACTCATGGTTATGGATGACATGAATGACTCTAGGTCATGAGCTTAGGGCTCTAGATCTTACATACAACTCAAGGGTATCATTGACATAAACGACTCCTGGTCGTGAGCTCATGGCTCTAGAACCTAAGAATAGCTCAAGGCTATTGATGGCATGAATGACTTCAGGTCATGACCTTAGGGCTCTAAATGCTATGAAAAGCCTAGGGTAATGGATAACATGAACGACTCTAGGCCATCAACTGAGGGCTCTTTAGGCTACGAACATCTCAGGGTTGTGGTTGACATGAATGACTTTGTATCATGAGCCAAGGGCTCTAGGTGCTATGAACTACTCAGGGTTATAGATGAGATGAACGACTTCGAGTCGTGAGCTTAAGGCTTTAGATGCTATAAACATTTCTAGCCTTTAGTTGTGATTGACATGAATGACTCTAGATCATAAGCTTAAGGCTTTAGATTCTATGAATAGCTCAAGGCTAATGATGACATGAAAGACTCTAGGTCATGAGCTCAAGGCTATAGATTCTATGAACAACTTATTATTATGGATGATATCAATGATTGGGTTGTGAGCAAAGGGCCCTAGATGTAATGAACAGCTCTGGGTTGCACTTGTCATGAAAAACATTGGGTCATGAGCTCAAAGCTCTAGATGCTATGAATAGCTCAGGGTTGTGGATGACATGAGTCACTTTGGGTCTTGAGCTCAAGAGTTAAGGTTATGAGCTCTGGGTTATAGATGCTATGAACAACTCTCTGTTATAGTTGACATGAGTGACCCTGGGTCATGATTTGAGGGCTTCAGATGCTATGAATAGCTCACATCTATCGATGACATGAGCTTCTTTGGGTCGTGAGCTAAGGACTTTAGATGCTAAGAACATCTCAAGGCTATCGATAGCATGAAAAACTCTAGGGTGTGATCTCAAGGCTCTAGATTTTATGAACAACTCAAGTCTGTTGATGACATGAAAGACTCTGGGTTATCAGACCAAGGGTTTAGATTCTATGAAGAACTTAGTGTTGTGGATGATATGAATGACACCGGGTCATGAGCTGGCCCTATATGCATTGAACAATATTAGGTTATGGCTGACATGAAAGACTCTAGGTTATGAGCTCAGAGTTCTAAATGCTACGAACAACTCAAGGCTATGGAGGACTTGAGCCACTCTTGGTCTTGAGCTCATGGCTCTATATGCTATGAACAACTCAAATTTGTGGTTGACATGAATAACTCCAGGTCATAAGCTCAAGTCTCTATATGGTATGAATAAATCTTGGATGCTATTGACATGAATGACTATGGGTCCTGAGTTGAAGGTACTAGATGGTATGAATAATTGAGGGCTATAATTGACATGAAAAACTTTAGCCCATGATCTCAAGGGTTTAGATGTTGTAAACAACTCAAGGTTGTGGATGACATGAATGACTCTGGCTCATGAGCTCAGGCCTCTAGATACTATGACCAGCTCATGGCTGTTATTGACTTGAATGACTTTTAGTCATGAGCTCAAGGCTTTAGATGTTATGAATAGGTCAGGGTTGTAGTGGAGATGAATGACTCTAGGTTGTGAGTTCATGGTTCTAGATGCTATGAGGAACTCTGGGTTATGGTTGACATGAATGACCACGAGTCATGAGCTTAAGGCTCTAGATCCTATGACCAACTTAGAGTTATGGTTAACATGAAAAACTCCATGTCATGAGCTCAAGGCTCTAAGTGTTATGAACAACTCAAGGATGTGGATGACATGAATGACATTGGCTCAAGAGCTCAAGCCTCTCGATACAATGTAATGCTCGAGGTCTTTATTAACTTGAAAGACTATGAGTTATGATCTAATGGCTCCAAATGAAATAAACAACTAAGTGCTATCGTTGAAATGAATGACTCGAGGTTGTAAGCTAAAGGCATTAGATCCTATGATTAATTTAGGGATGTGGATAACATTAACTACTCTAAGTCATGAGCTCAGGCCTATAGATACTATGAATACCTCAGGGTTGTGGTTGACAGGAATGACACCAAGTCGTTAGCTCAAGGCTCTAAATTCTATGAACAACTCTAGGTCGTGGATGACATAAATGACTCTAGCTCATGAGTTAAGGCCTCTAGATACTATGATTAGCTCAATGATATTGTTGACTTGAAAGACTCTGGGTCATGAGCTTAAGGCTTTAGATGCTTTGAATAACTCAAGGTTGTGGTTGGCATGAACAACTTCAGGTCATGATCTCAAGGATCTTAATCTTATAAATAATTCAAGATTGCGGATGATATGAACGACTCCGTGTCATGAGCTCAAGCCTCTAGATACTATAAAGAGCTTAGGGTTGTGGTTGACATGAACAAATCTAGGCTGTTAGCTCAAAGTTCGAGATATTATGAACAACTCTCAGTTATGGTTCACATGAACAACTCTAGGTCATGAGCTTAGGGCTCTAGAGGCTATGAATAGCTCAAACTTGGGGTTATGAGCTGAGGGTTCTTAATGTATTGATCAGCTCTAGCTTGTGGTTGACATGAATGATTACAGGTTATGAGCCTAGGGTCCTAGATACTATGAACAACTTAGAGTTATGGTTGACATGAACAAATTTAGGTCATGAGCTTAGGGCTCTAGATTAGTATGAACAAGTCAGGGTTATGGATGACATGAACGACTCTGACTCATGAGCTCAGGGCTCTGCATACTATGAATAGCTCAAGTCTAATACTGACCTCAAAGACTTTGGGTTGTGAGCTCAAGGTTGTGGTTAACATAAATGGATCTAGGTTATGAGCTAAAGGCTCTAGATCCTATGAATAATTCAAGGATGTGGATGACATGAACAACTCCGAGTCATGAGTTGAAGCCTCTAGATACTATGAACAACTCAAGGTTGTGGTTGACATGAACTACTCTAGGTTATGAGCTTAAGGCTCTAGATGCTATGAACAACTCTAGGTTGTGGATGACATGAATGACTATGGCTCATAAGCTTAGGTCTCTAGATACTATGAAAAGCTCAGGGTTGTTATTGACTTAAGGGACTCTGGGTCATGAGCTTAAGGCTTTAAATGTTATGAACAACTCGGGGCAGTGGTTGACAAGAATGACTTTGAGTCATGATTTCAAGGCTTTAGATCCTATGAATAATTTAGGCTTATAAATGACTTGAATGACTCCAGGTCATGAGCTTAGTCCACTAGATACTATGAAGAGCTTAGGGTTATGGTTGAAATGACGACTCCAGGTCATGAACTTAAAGCTTTAGAAGCTATGAAAAGCTTTAGGATGTGGTTGACATAAACGACTACAAGTTGTGAGCTGAGGGCTTTTGATGTTATAAACCACTAAGGGCTATAGTTGACATGAATGACTCTAGGTCATGAGCTCAGGGCTCTAAATGCTACAAATAGATTTAGGCTATGATTAACATGAATTACTACAAGTCGTGAGCTCAGGGTTTTAGATGCTATGAACAACTAAGGGTTGTGGTTCACATGAATGAATCTTGGTTATTAGCTTAGGGCTCTAAATTCTATGAATGACTCTGGGTTGTGCTTGATATGAACTACTATGGGTTTTGAGGTCTGGGCTTGAGATAGTATGCACAACTCAAGGCTATAGTTGACATGAATGACTCTAGGTCGTGAGGACAGGTTTGTAGATGCTATATATAAATCTAGGTTGTGATTGACATAAACGACTATGGGTCGTGAGCTTAGGGCTTTAGAAGTTATGAAAAACTCAGGGCTATGGTTGATATGAACAACTTTAGCTCGTAATCTCAAGGTCTAGATGTTATGAACAACTCAGGGTTGTGGATGACATGAATGACTCTAGCTCATGAGCTTAAGCCTCTAGATACTATAACTAACTCTGGGCTATTGTTGACTTGAAAGACTTCGAGTCTTGAGTTCAAGGCTCTAGATGCTATGAACAACTTAGGGTTGGGGTTGAAATGAATGACTCGAGGTTATGAGCTATGGGCTCTAGATCCTATCAACAATTCAGAGTTGTGGATGACATGAATGACTCTGGGTCACGATATGAGGCCACTAGATACTCTAAATAGCTTAAGTCTATTGTTGACTTGAAAGAGTATGGGTTGGGAGCTCTAGGTTCTACATGCTATGAACAACTCAGGGTTGTGGTTAATATGATCGACTCTAGGTCATGAGTTAGGGCTCTAGATGCTATGAACAACTAAGGATTATGAATGACACGACTAACTTCGGGTCATGAGCTCAAGGCTCTAGATGCTATGAATAGGGTTGTGGTTGACATGAAAGACTCTAGGTCTTAAGCTCACTGCTTTAAAAGTAATGAACAACTCGAAGTTGTGGATGATATGAATGAATCAGGATCCTTCGAGTCAGTAGATGCTATGAACAACTTAAGGCTATGAATGGCATGAACGTTTCTTGGTCATGAGATCAAGGCTCAAAACACTATAAACAACTCAAGGTTGTGGTTGACATAAACAAATCTAAGGCATGGGCTCAGGGCTATTGATGCTATGAACTACTTAGGGTTGTGCATGAGATGGGCTATTCTAAGTCATGAGCTTAAGGCTTTGGATGCTACGAAACCTTCAGGGTAGTGGATGACATGAGCTACTTCAGATCATGAGGTAAAGATTATGGATGCTATGAACAACCTAAAGTTATTAATGATATGAATAACTTCTAATCCCCTGAGCTTGAGCATATAAATGTTGTGAATCACTTAGAGCTTTGGTTGACATGAACAACTTTGGGTTGTGAGGTAAAGACTTTAGATGCTATAAATAGCTTAGATTTTTTTATTATATGAACAACTTTGGATCCTATTAGCTCAGGCCTCTACATACTATCAACCGCTTAAAGCTGTGGATGATATGAATGATTCTACATCATTAGTTCAAACCTCTAAGTGTTATTAATAACTTAGGTCTATGGATGACACAAACAACTCCAGGTCATGAGCTCAGGACTCTAAATGCAATGAACAGGTCTTTGTTTTGGTTGAGATGAACAACTCTTAGTTATGATCTTAAGGCTCTAGATGTTATGAATAACTAAGGGTTGTTAATGACATCTTAGGGCTGTGAGCTCAGGGCTTTAGATGTTATGAACATCTCAAGCCTGTGGTTGACATGAATGATTCCAGGTCATGACCTCAAGGCTTTAAGTGTTAGAACAACCCAAGGTTGTGAAATAGAAGAATGAGTTCGGGTAAAGAGCTCTGGCCTCTAGATACTATGAACAACTCAAGGTTGTGGTTGACATAAATGACTCCAAAACATGAGCTCGGGCCTCTAGAGGCTATGCACAACTCAAGGCTATCAATGACATGAAAGAGTTCAGGCCATGAGCTTAGAGCTCTAAATGCTATGCACAACTTAGGTCTATCAATTTTATGAAAGACTCTAGGTTAAGAGCTTAGGGATCTAGATGCTATGCACAACTCAAGGTTGTATATGACATGGATGACTCTGGATTAGAAGCTTAGGGCTCTAGATATTATAAAAAATCGAGTGTTATGGGTGACATGACCTACTCCTGGTCGTGAGCTTAGGGCTCTAGATGCTATGAATAACTCAAGAATGTGGATGACAAGTGTTACTTTGGGTGTGACCTCAAGGCTCTGGATACTATAAAAAACTCAAAATTATGGATGATATGAACAACTCGAGATCCCATGAACTTCGGTCTCTAGATGTTATGAAACACTAAAGGTTACAGATTCTATGAAACATTCTACATCATGAGCTCAAGCCTATAAATGCTATGAACGGTTCATGACTATTGATGACATGAAAGACTTTGGGTTGTGAGCTTCAGGCTCTAGAAGTAAGGAACAATTTAGAGTTATAAATGATATGAATGACTTAGGATCTCGTCAATTCAAGCCTCTAGATGTTGTGAATTACTTAGGGTTGTGGATGACAATAATGACTCCGGTTCGTGAGCTTAGCACTCTAGATACTATGAACATCTCAGGGTTGTGGTTGACATGAATGACTCTGATGCAATGAAAAACTTAGGAGTCTGAATGAGATGAACTACTCTGGGTCATAAGCTCAAGGTCGAGATGCTATGAACAACTTAGGGTTGTGGAAGACATGAGTTACTCTAGGCCATGAGCTGAAGGCTTTGGATGTTATGAACAACTTAGAGTTATGAATGATATGAATGACTCAACATACTGTGAGCACATGTCTCTAAAAGATATGAACCACTCAAGGCTTTGGTTGAGGTGAACAACTCCAAATCATGAGCTTAGGGATCTAGATGCCATGAACATGTCAAAGTTATGGATAATATGAACAAATGGGGATCCTATGAGCTTAGGCCTCTAAATGCTTTGAACAACTCAGGGCAATGGATGATATGAATGATTGTATGTCATTAGCTCAACCCTTTGAATGTTATGAATAGATAAGGGTTGTGGATGAAATGAATGACTCCGAGTCGTGAGCTTAAGGCTTTAGATGTGATGAACAATTCAGGGTTGTGCTTGACATGAACGGCTATGGATCATATGCTCTAGGCTCTAGATGGTGTAAACAACTCAAGGTTATGGATGACATTAATGACACTAGGTCATAAGCTCAGGGTTCCAGATACTATGAATAGAACAGAGTTGTGGTTGACCTAAACAACCTTGGGTCATTAGTTGAGGCTTTAGATGCTATGAACATGTCAGAGTTGTAGATGATTTGAACAACTTAGGATCTCGTGAGCTCAAGCCCCTAGAAACTATGAACCACTTAAGGCTATAAATGATATAAACAATTCTGCATCATGAACTCAAGCCTCTAGATTCTATGAATAGTTGAGGGTTGTGGATGACATGGATGACTTTGGGTAATCTCAGGGCTCTAAATGCTATGAACAACTCAAGGGTGGAGATGAGATGAGCTACTCTGAGTCATGAGCTCAGGGCTTTGGATGCTATGAATAGCTTAGGGCTATGGATGACATGAGCTACTTAGGGTCATGAGCTCAGGACTCTACATGCTATGAATAATCTAGAGTTGTTAATGATATGAAAGATTAGGAATCCTATGAGCAAAGTCCTCAAGAAGCTATGAAATGCTCAAGACTTTGGTTCACATGAATGATTCCAGGCCGTGAGCTTAGAGCTCTAGGTTCTATGAACAACTCAGAGTTGTGGATGAAATGAATGAGTTACGGTCTCGTGTGCTTAGGCTACTAGATTCTATTACAAACTCAGGGTTGTAGAGGATATGAATGACTTTGGGTCGTGAGCTCAAGTCTTAAAATGCTATGAAAAGTTTAGGGTTATGGTTGACATGAATGAATTAAGGTTGTGAGCTCAAAGCTCCAAATTCTCTGAACCACTTTATGTTGTGGATTACATGACCTACTACGGGTCGTAAGCCTAGGGCTCTAGATGCTATGAACAGCTCAAAGTTGTGGATGATATGAATGATTCGGGATCTTATGAGATCAAGCCTCTAGATGATATTTACCCCTAAGGGTTGTTGATGATATGAATGATGCTATGTCATGACCTCAAGCCTCTAGATGCTATGAACTTCTTAGGGTTATGGATGACATGAACAAATCTGGGTCATGAGTTGAAGGCTCTAGATGTTATTAACAACTCAGGTTTATGGATGACATGAATGACTCTGGGTCATGAGCTCAAGCCTTTAGATTCTATGAATAACTAAGGGTTGCCATTGACATGAAAGACTACAATTTATGACATCAAAGCTCTAGATGTTATGCACAACTTAAGGTTGTTGATGAAATGCAAAACTTTGACTCATGAGCTCAAGGCTCTAGATACTATGAACAACTTAGGGTTGTCATTGACATGAATGATTCCGAGTCATAAGGTAAGGCCTCTCAATGCTATTAACAACTCAAGGCTATGGATACATGGAGAACTCTGGGTTATAAGCTCATATCCTTAGATTCTATGAACAACTCAAGGTTGTTGTTGACATGAAAGACTCTAGGACATGAGTGAAATGCTTTACATCTAGGAAATAACTCAGGGTTATGATTGACATGAACGACTGTGGTTTGTGAGCTCAAGGCTTAACATGCTATGAAAAATTGAGGGTTGTGGATGACATGAACTACTCTAAGTTGTGAGCTTAAGGTTCTTAATCTTATGAATAATTTAGGGTTGTGACTGACATTAGCAACTCTGGGTCATGAGCTCAAGCCTTTAGATACTATGAAGAGAACAATTCAAGGTTGTGGATGACATGAACAACTCTGGGTCATGAGCTCAAGGCTCTAGATGTTATTAATAACTCAAGGTTGTGGATGACATGAATGACTTTAGGTCATAAGCTTAAGCCTCTAGATTCTATAAACATTTAAGGGATGTGGTTTACATGAATAACTTCGATTTATGAGCTTAGGGTTCTAATTATTCTACATAACATAAGGTTTTCGATAACAAGAAAGACTTTAAATCATGAGCTTAGGGCTCTACATGCTATACACAAGTTTGGGCTATCGATGACATGAATGACTTTAAGTTGTGATCTAAATGCTCTAGATCCTAGTAATAATTCAGGCTTATAGATGATTTGAACGACTCCAGGTCAGCTCAGACTACTAGATACTATAAAGAGCTTAGAGTTATGGTTGACATGACAACTCTAGGTTGTGAGTTCAAAGCTTTAGAAGCTATGAACATCTTTAAGTTGTGGTTGACATGAATGACTATAGGTCGTGAGCTTAGAACTTTCAATGCTATCAACCACTAAGGGTTGTAGCTAACATGAATGACTCTAGGTCATGAGCTCAGGGCTTTAGATGCTACAAACAACTTTAATCTATGATTGACATGAGTGACTATAGGTCGTAAGCTCAAGGCTTTAGATGCTACGAATAGCTGAGGGTTGTGGTTCAAATGGATGACTCTAGGTTATGAGCTTAGGGCTCTAAATGCTATGAATAGCTCTAGGCTATGCTTGAAATGAATCGCTATGGGTCTTGAGCTTTGGGCTTGAGATACTATGCACAACTCAAGGCTATAGTTTATATGAATGACTCCAAGTCACGAGGACAAGTTTGTAGATGCTATGAATAACTCTAGACTATGGTTGACATGAACGATTATGGGTCATTAGCTCAGGGCTCTAGATGCTATGAAAAGATCAAGCCTACGGTTGACATGAACAACTCCAGCTCGTGATCTCAAGGCTCTAAATGTTGTGAACAAGTCAGGGTTATGGATGACATGAATGACTTCGGCTCCTGAGCTAAAGCCTCTAGATACTATGACCAGCTCTGGGCTGTTATTGACATGGAAGACTTTGGGTTTTAATGTGAAGGCTATAGATGCTATGAACAACTTAGGGCTAGGGTTGTAATGAGTAACTCTTTGCTTTGGTTGAGTTAGACAACTCTGAGTTATGAGCTTAAGGCTCTAGATGCTATGATATGAATGATTCTTGGTCTTGAGCCAATGGCTTTAAATGCTATGAACAACTCAAGGTTGTGTATCACATGAAAGACTTTTGAGTTGTGAGCTTAGGGCTCCATATGTTATAAAAAAGCTCAGGATTGTGGTTGATAAGAATGAGTTTGAGTCATAAGCTTATAGCTCTGGATGCAACATACACCTCTGGGTTGTGGTTGACATGAATGACTTTGGGTCGTGAGCTCATGGCTTTGGATGCTATGAACAACTTAGGGTTATGGATGACATGAATGACTTTGGGTTCTTAGCTCAATCCTTTGAATACTATAAACAACTTAGGGTTGTGATTGACATGAATGATTCCGGGTCGTGAGCTTAGGGGTCTAGGTTTTATGAACTACCTAAGGTTTTTTATGACATGAACTATTTTGGGTCGTGAGCTCAGGGTTCTAGATTCTATGAACAACTCGGGGCTATGATGGATAAGAACCACTCTGAGTCATGATATCAAGCCTCTAAATTCTACGAACAACTCCGAGTTATGGTCGATATGAACGACTCTAGGTCATGAGCTTAGGGTTCTAGATGCTTTTAACAACTTAGGGTTGTGGATGACATGAACAACTTCGGATCATGGCCTTAAGATTTTATGAACAACCTAGAGTTATGGTTGATATGAAAGGCTTTGGGTCGTGAGCTCAGGGTTCTAGAAGTTATGAGCAACTCAAAGGTATGGATGATATGAACAACTTGGGATCTCATGAGCTAAGTCCTTTAGATTTTATGAACTCATTAGGGTTGGGAAAAATACGAAAGATTTTATGTCATGAGCTCAAGCCTTTAAATGCTATGAACTGCTCAATTTTGTAGATGACATGAATGACTCGAGGTAGTGAGCTTAGAGCTCGAGATGCTATCAACAACTCATGGTTGTGGCTGACCTGAACAGTTTTTAGTCATGAGTTCAGGGGTCTAGATGCTATGAATAACTCATAGTTATGGATGATATGAATCACTCGGTCTCCTATGACTTGAGCCCTCTAGATCCTATGAATCGCTCAAGGTTGTGGATGTTAATAACGATTCTACATCATGCGCTCAAGCTTTTGTATCCTATGAACAACTCATGATTGTGGATGCTATGAAAAACCCTAAGTCCTGAGCTCAAGGCTTTAGATGTTAGGAACTACTCATGGTTATGGTTGACAAGAAGAAGTTTGGGTCATGAGCTCAAGGCTCTAGATTCTATGAGCAACTTAGGGTTATGGTTGACATGAATGACTCTGGGTCATGAGCTGAAGGCTATGGATGCTATGAAAAACTAAGAATTATGGATTATATGAAGGACTGAGGATCCTATGAGGTCAAGCCTCTAAATGCTAAGTACAACTCAAAGCTGTGGATGATATGAATTTATCTGCTTCATGAACTCAAGTTTGTGGATAAGATGAACGACTCTAAGTTGTGAGTTTAGAGTTATGAATGATACAAATGACTTAGAATCTTGTGAGCCTAAGCTTTTAGATGATATGAATAGATTAGGGTTGAGGATAATATGAATGATTCTTGGTCTTAAGCC
This sequence comes from Vitis riparia, assembly GCF_004353265.1. Classification (NCBI taxonomy): domain Eukaryota; kingdom Viridiplantae; phylum Streptophyta; class Magnoliopsida; order Vitales; family Vitaceae; genus Vitis; species Vitis riparia. Next base: position 14,948,105 of record NC_048439.1, read on the forward strand.
AATGGCTTTAAATGCTATGAACAACTCAAGGTTGTGTATCACATGAAAGAATTTTGAGTTGTGAGCTTAGGGCTCCGTATGTTATAAAAAATCTCAGGATTGTGGTTGATAAGAATGAGTTTGAGTCATAAGCTTATAGCTCTGGATGCAACATACACCTCTGGGTTGTGGTTGACATGAATGACGTTGGGTCGTGAGCTCATGGCTTTAGATGCTATGAACAACTTAGGGTTATGGATGACATGAATGACTTTGGGTTCTTAGCTTAATCCTTTAAATACTATAAACAACTTAGGGTTGTGGTTGAGATGAATGATTCCAGGTCGTGAGCTTAGGGGTCTAGGTTTTATGAACTACCTAAGGTTTTTGATGACATGAACTCTTTGGGTCGTGAGCTCGGGGTTCTAGATTCTATGAACAACTCGGGGCTATGATGGATAAGAACCACTCTGAGTCATGATATCAAGCCTCTAAATGCTATGAACAACTCTGAGTTATGGTTTATATGAACGACTCTAGGTCATGAACTTAGGGTTCTAGATGCTTTTAACAACTTAGGGTTATGGATGACATGAACAACTTCGGATCATGGCCTTAAGATTTTATGAACAACCCAGAGTTATGGTTGATATGAAAGGCTTCGGGTCGTGAGCTCAGGGTTCTAGAAGTTATGAACAACTCAAAGTTGTGGATGATATGAACAACTTGGGATCCCATGAGCTAAGTCCTTTAGATTTTATGAACTCATCAGGGTTGGGAAAAATGCGAAAGATTTTATGTCATGAGCTCAAGCCTTTAAATGCTATGAACTGCTCAATTTTGTAGATGACATGAATGACTCTGGGTTATGAGCTTAGAGCTCGAGATGTTATCAACAACTCATGGTTGTGGTTGACCTGAACAGTTTTTAGTCATGAGTTCAGGGGTCTAGATGCTATGAATAACTCATAGTTGTGGATGATATGAATCACTCGGTCTCCTATGACTTGAGCCCTCTAGACCCTATGAACCGCTTAAGGTTGTGGATGTTAATAACGATTCTACATCATGCGCTCAAGCTTTTGTATCCTATGAACAACTCATGGTTGTGGATGCTATGAAAAACCCTAAGTCATGAGCTCAAGGCTTTAGATGCTAGGAACTACTCATGGTTATGGTTGATAAGAAGAAGTTTAGGTCATGAGCTCAAGGCTCTAGATTCTATAAACAACTAAGGATTATGGATGATATGAGCTACTCTAGATCATGAGCTTACAACTTCAGATGTTATAAAGAATTTAGGGTATTTGATGATATGAATCGGGATTTTGTGAGCTTAGTCCTCTAGATGCTATGAACATATTAGGGTTGAGGATGATATGAACGATTCTTAGTCATGAACCCATGGCTCTAAATGATATGAATAGCTTAAGGCTATAGATGACATGAATGACCTCAGGTAGTGAGCTCGGGACTTTAGATGATATGAACAATTTAGTGTTATTGATTAGTACTCAAAAAGTGCTATTTTATAGCTTGAAATTAACTGTTTTAAACACTTTTGAGTAGTAGTTAATACCTTTTAACTCAATTGGCACATTAAGGACCCTAACAAGGGTTTCTAATAAGTTTTTCTCAAGTTTTGATGTTTTTGATAACTTTTTGGTCATTAAAACAAGCCAAGAATGAGGGAGAATTTTTTGTAGTCCATGGCAAATCAAGTTGAAGCTCAAATACATGAAGAATCCAAGCTTTGGAGAGCTTCGTATCCCTTTGCCTAGCCAATCAAGTATGCAAGGAAGAGAATCAAATAAGAAATCCCACAACCAGCAATTTCGCATGGCTATGCGAAAATATCGCATAGCATGCGAAAGTCAAGAGGAGCAAAGTTGTAGAACTAAGCAACAAATGAATTTCGCACACTATGCAAAATCTCGCATGGTTTGTGAAATCTTCCTATGTAATTTCAAGATATTTATGCACCGACTCTGCTAGATTTTTATCTCTAGATATTTTGTGTAATTTCCTATTTTCTCCCTGTAATAAGCCAAAGATATTTTTGGATATTTAGGATATCTAAAATTATCTTTTAAAAAGATCTCTCTATATATGTCTTAGAGAATATCTTTTGTAATATCTCGGAATGAATTCCAAAAAACACTTGTAAATTCTTGTAGTAAGAAATACACAAAGCTTTTGCTCTGTCTTTCCTTCTAAATTTGTTTTCATTTTCTTTCTAGCTAAACAACCTTTGAGGATGATTTCTCAGAGGATGAGTGGCTAGGTTTTTCATTTTTTGGACTGAGGGGAGCTAGGTAAGGGACCCGGATGCAAAGGTGGGCGTTTTCCTTACTTTAAATGAGGAAAGTTGTTAACCGTTAAGGGTTTTTATTTCAATGTTTAACTTAAAATCACCTGGGCCAATACTTGGTAAGCTTTTTGGACTCCATGGATGTTTATTAGTTATCATTTATGAGCCTTTGGAAGGTGGATTAAAGGTAGGATTACCTAGAATGACCAATACTTGGTAAGCTTTTTAGGCTCCATGGATGCTTATTGCTAGATCCATGGATGTCTACTAGTTATCATTTACGAGCCTTTGAAGGGTAGTTCAAAGTTAGGGTCACCTTGAATGGCCAATACTTGGTAAGCTTTTTGGGCTCCATGGATGCTTATTGCTAGATCCATGGATGTCTATTAGTTATCATTTATGAGCCATTGGAAGATGATTCACAATGAGAGTATTTAATGTTTAAAGCCATCAATGGGAAGCAACTACAGTTTTTCATGAACCCGTCTGGATCAAATCCTAATTGCTAAATATAAAACTGGTTCGGGAGATAACCATCCTTTATGTTATTTTCCCCAATGCGAGGAAAAGGTCTGAAACCTCCCCATTTGCCTAAGGAACCTGAATCTAGTGACCTAAAACTCCAAGAAACCTTTTCTTTGTAATTAACTTCAATTTATTATTTTTGGTTTCACTTAAAATTAATCATTTCACCAACAAATTCTATTTTCTTTTAAAGCTAACTTCAAAAGAGAAAGCACCATTTCAGTACCTTAACTAATATCACTTGTACCATGAAAGCCCATCCCTGTGGATGATCCTAGACCCACTATACTATGCTAGCTATGCTAACCTAGTGTATGGTGAATTAGGTTTATAAATTTTGTTGATGACACCCGTCTGGGCTAGAATCAAATGGCATGACCAACTGAGGATGAATCAGTTATGGTTGATAAGAACAACTCTAGGTTGTGAGCTGAACGCTCTAAGTGCTATAAATATCTCATGGTTATGGATGACATGAATGACTCTAGGTCATAAGCTTAGGGCTCTAGATACTATGAATAACTTAGGGTTGTGGTTGGCACAAATGACTTTGGGTCATGAGCTGAGGGCTATGGATGCTATGAACAACTAAGCATTATGGATAATATGAACAACCGAGGATCTCAGGAGGTCAAGCCTCTAGATGCTAAGTACAACTAAAAGTTATAGATGATATGAATCTATTTTCTTCATGAGCTTAGGGTTATGGATAACATGAACGACTCTGGGTTGTGAGTTAAGAGTTATGGATGATATGAATGACTTAGGGTTTTGTGAGCCTAAGCTTCTATATGCTACGAATAGCTCAAGGTTAAGGGTAATATGAATGATTCCTAGTCATGAGCCAATGGCTTTAAATGCTATGAACAACTCAAGGTTGTGCATCACATGAAAGACTTTGAGTCGTGAGCTTAGGGCTCTATATGTTATGAAAAGCTCGGGGTTTTGGTTGATAAGATTGAGTTTGGGTCATGAGATCATGGCTCTTGATGCTACAAACAACTCAAGGTTGTTAATGACGTGCGCTACTCCAGGTCATGAGCGCATAACTTTGGATGTTATGAACAACTCAAAGTTATGGATGATATCAACGGCTCATGATCTTGTGACCTCAGTCCTCTAGATGCTATGATTAGCTCAAGGTTGTGGATCATATGAATAGTTCTTGGTTGTGAGCTCATGACTCTAAATGCTATGAACGGATGAAGGTTGTGGATTACATGAATGACTTTGGGTAGTGAGCTCAAGGCTCTAGATACTATGAATAGCTAAAGGCTATTTTTAACATCAACAACTTTAGGTCGTAAGCTCAGCACTTTAGATGCTATGAACAACTCAAGGTTATAGATGACATGAATGACTCTATGTTGTGATTTGATGGCTCTAGATGCTATGAACAACTCAAGGTTATAGACAACATGGATAACTCCAAGTCATGAGCTTAGGGCTCTACATATTATGAAGAGTGTGGGCTTGTGGTGAACATGAACAATTCTAGGTCGTGAGCTCAAGGCTCTAGATTCTAATATTAACTTATGCTTATTAATGACATGAACTACTTTGGGTCATGAGCTTATGTCTCTAGATACTATGAACAACTCCATGTTATGGATGATACACATGAATCCAGGTCACGAGCTCAAGGATCTAGATGCTATGAACAACTCAGGGGTGGGTGATATGAACGATTTTGGATCATGAACTCAAGGCTTTAGAAACAATAAACAACTCAAGGTTATAGAATAATAAATGACTTTGGGTCATGAGCTCAAGGCCTTAGATGTTATGAACACCTAATTATTATAGATGATATGAACAACTCGGGATCCTGTGACCTTAAGCGTCTAGATGCTATGAACAACTTAGGGCTGAGAATGATATGAATGATTCTTGGTCATGAGCCTATGGCTTTAAATGCTATGAAAAGCTAAGGGTGGTGGATGATGTGGAGAACTCCTAATCGTGAGCTCAAGGCTCTATATGCTATGAACAGCTCAGGGTTGTGGTTGATAAGAACGAGTCCTAATCGTGAGCTTAAGGCTCTAGATGCTATGAACAACTCAAGGTTATGGGTGACATGAGCTACTTCGGGTCATGAGCTTACAACTATGGATGCTATGAAAAACTCAGGATATTAGAAGATATGAACAAATTAGGATCCTATGAGCTCAGGCCTTTATATACTATGAACAACTCAGGGTTGTAGATGATATGAGCAGTTCTTGGCTGTGATCCATGGCTCTTATTTATATGAACATCATAGGGCTATGGATGACATGAACGACTATGGGTAGTGAGCTCATGGCTCTAAATACTGTGAAGAACTCGAGGTTACGGTTGACATGAACAACTTCAAGTCATTAGCTTAGCATTCTAATTGCTATGATTAGCTTAGGATTGTGGTTGACATAAATGACTCTGGGTTATGAGCTCACGACTTTATATCTTATGAACAGCTTAAGGCTATGGATTATATGAGCTACTCATGGTTGTGAACTCAAGACTCTAGATGCTATGAATTGCTCAGGGTTGTGGATGACATCTAGGTCATGAGCTCACAACTCTAGATTCTATGAACAACTCAAAGCTCTTGATGATATGAGCTACTCTGGGTCGTCAACTCAAGGCTTTAGATGCTATGAACTGCTCAAGGATGTGAATGACATGAACAACTTTTGGTTATGAGCTTAGTGCTCGAAATTCTATAAACAACGGAGGATTATGGATGATATGAATGCGTCTAAGTCGTGAGCTTAAGGATCTAGATGTTATGAAGAGCTTAGGGTTGTGGATGATATGAACGATTTTGGGTCATGAATAAAGGGTTGTGGATGCTATGAATAGCACAAGGCTATGAATGAAATGAATGACTCTAGGTCATGAGCTCAAAGCTCTAAATGTTATTAATAACTTAAAGTTATGGATGATATGAATGACTTAGGATCTTGTGAGCCCTTTAGAAGGTATGAACTACTCAGGCTGAGGGTGATATGAACGATTCTTAGTCATGAGCCCATGGCTTTAAATGCTATGAACAACTTAGTGATTACTACTCAAAAAGTGCTATTTCATAGCTTGTAATTAACTCTTTTAAACACTTTTGAGTAGTAGTTATTACCTTTTAACCCAATTAACATGTTAAGGACCCTTGCAATCAATTCTAATCAAATTATGTTAGGTTTCGGTGTTTTGATAGCTTTTTGATCACCAAAGCAATACAAGATTGAGGAGAGTTATTTGGAATCCATGGCAAAGCAATGAAGAGCTCAGAAACATGAAGAACCGAAGCTTTAAAGTCCTTTGCCATAAGCAAATCCGGAATGCAAGGAGGGGAAGCAAAGAGAAATCTGCCATGAAGCATTCTTGATGACAGTCATGTCAGCCACTTTTGGAGCACTTCCTGGAGTCCAATTTATTCATACTATATGTCGTTTCAAAGCTCAGGAAGTCAACAATCCAATGCTTCAAATGGTGTGCAATTCGGAGTTGAAATGAAGGAGTTACAGCCATTGGAAGCCAGTCACTCCAAGTTGAAGGAAGAATTTTGCACAACTGCGAAATCACCCTTTTGCTGTGAAATGATTTCGCAGCCATTTTGCACAGTGCTGTGGAATTTCTCCTGAAGTTTCCCGATATTTGCGACCAACACTTTTGGATATTTTGCTTCTGATATTTTTGTGTCTAAATTTCCATTTTCTCCTTGTATTCAGCCACTCATGTAATTCCTTAGCTAGGAAGTATCCAAGGAAGGGTAAATTACCTTCCTATATAAACTCTCTTGTAAACACTAAAAAAGGGACTCTCAGGGAGCTTTTTCCAGGAGATCCATCATATATAGATATCATATATGTAATCGACGAACAGAGCACTTGCTCTATTTTTTCTATATATTTTTGTTTTCTCGTTATTTTTCTTTCTAGCCAATCAAACTCTGAGGATTTTTCCTCAGAGGATGAGAGGCTAGGCTCTTTGTCTCTTGGAGTGAAGAGAGCCGGGTAAGTTTCCTCATGCATAAATTGGTAGTTTTGTTGTTTTAGTTTTTAATGAAGAGAAAGTGTGATCCTTTAGTGATTTCTATATTTTTAGTTAACTTAAAACGCCTTGGAGTCACCTGGGCCAACACTTGGTAAGGCAAGTGATCTCCGTCCATGGAGATTCACTAGTTTACCCCTTGCGAGCCTCTGGGAGGTGACTTGAAGGTAGGATTTTCTAGAATTGCCAACACTTGGTAAGCTTTTGGACTCCAAGGAGACATCTATTAGTTATCTCTTGCGAGCTTTTGACGGGTAATCCAAGGTTAAAGATCACCTTGAATGGCAAGTGCTAGGTGAGAGGTATGAGCCATTGTAAGATGCATTAGTGAGAGGGATTTAGTGTTTGAACCATTAATGGGAAGCATCTGTACAACACCGGTTGGAGAAGGAACTATATGTTAATTCTCTAATGCGAGAAAAAGAAACAAGTGACCGGAACTCCCTTTTTGTATGAGGAATCTGAGCCTAGTGATCTGAAACTCCAAGAAACACTTTTCTTTGTAAGTAAAATCAGTTACTATTTTTGGTTAGTTTAAAACCAAACCTTTTTTTTCATTCAAACATCTTTATGTTTTCTTTTAAAGCTAACCTTGAAATGAAAAGGCACCAATTCAGCTTTGAATTAATATCATTTGCAAAGTGAAAACCCATCCTAGTGAACGATCCTAGAGCCACTATGCTATAGTAGCTTTGTCTTTGCTACCCTAATTCATGGTGTAATAGGTTATAAATTTTGTTGATTACTCCCTCAATCAAGGAGCACCAGCTGGACACGAATCAGTTGAGACACCAATTGGGCATGAATCACTTAGCATTGCGGATGAGATTAAATACTTTACATCATGAGCACTAGTCTTAGGATGCTATGAACAACTAACGGTTGTGGATGATATGCATGATTCTATGTAGTGAGCACAAAACTCTAGATGTTTTGAACGACTTAGAGCTATGGATGACATGAACTATTATGGGTTGTGAACTCAAGGCTTTATATGCTATGAGTAGGTCATGGTTATGGATGACATAAATGGTTTCAGGTGGTGAGCTCAAACCTCTAGATGCTATAAATAACTCAAGGCATTGGATGATATGAACAATTATACGTCATGTGCTCAAGCCTCTAGATTCTATGAATAGCTCCGGTTTGTGGATAACATGAATGACTTCAGGTCATGAGTAGAGGGTTGTAGAAGCTCTAAAGAGCTTAGGTCAGTGGTTGACATGAACGTCTATGGATTGTGAGCTCAAGGATCTAGATGCTATGAATAGCTAGTGCCATTTGATGATATGAGTTATTCCAGGTCGTTAGCTCATGGCTTTAGATGTTATGAACAACTTAGGGTTATAAATGATATGAACGAATTAGGATCCTATGAGTTCAAGCCTCTAGATCATACGAACAACTCAAGGCTATGAATCATATGAACAATTCTTGGTCCTAAGCCCAAAGCTCAGAATATTATGAAGAGCTTAGGGTTGTAGCTAACATGAACAACTCAATGTCATGATCTCAAGACTCTAGATGCTATGAACAACTCAGGTTTGTGGTTGACATTAACGACTATGGGTCATGGGTTTAGTGCTTTAAATGTTATGAACAATTGAGGGTTGTGCATGATATAAATGATTTCAGGTCATGAGCACAGGGCTCTAAATACTATGAATAGCTTAGGGTTGTGGTGCACATGAACATCTATGGATCGTGAGCTCGGGGCTGTAGATGTTATGAACAACTTAAGGTTGTCGATGACTTTGCTAGGACATGAGCCGAGGTCTCTAGATACTATGTACAAATCACGGTGGTGGATGATATGCACGATTCTAGGTCATGAGCTCGATGATATATATGATATGTACAACTCAAGTTTGTGGATGATATGAACAATTTTGGGTCATGAACTCAAGGCTCTAGATGTTATGAACAGTTCAGGGCTATGGATGAAATGAACAACTATGGGTCGTGAGTTAAGGGCTCGACATGGTATGAATAACTAAGGGTTATGGATAACATTAATGACTCTGGGTCATGAGCTTAGAGCTATAGATCCTATGAAGAGCTCAGGGTTGTAGAGGACATGGATGACATCAGGTCATGAGCTAAGGGCTTGAGATCTTATCAACAACTCAAGGCTATGATTGACATGAATGACTATGGGTCGTGAGTTGAGGGCTCTTGATGCTATACGCAGCTTAGGTCTATAGATGACATGAATGACTCTGAGTCATGAGCTCAAGGCTCTAGATACTATGAATAACTTAAGGTTTTGGATGACATGAGCTACTCTGGGTCATGAGCTTAAGGCTTTAGGTTCTATGATCAACTTAGGGTTGTCGATGATATGAACGATTTGGGATCGAGTGAGCTCAAGCCTCTAGATGTTATGACTAGCTTAAGGTTGTGAATGATATGAATAATTCTTGGTAGTGAGCCCATGGCCCTAAGTGCTATGAATATCTAAAGGCTATGGATGACATGAATGACTTTGGGTTGTAAGCTCAAAATTCTAGATGTTATGAATAGCTTAGGGTTTTGGTTGACATGAATGACTCTAAGTTGTGAGCCTAAGGCTCTAGATGTTATGAACAACATAGGGTTGTAGATGACATGAATGACTCTGGGTTTTCTGCTCAAGGCTCTAGATGCTTTGAACAACACTGGGTTGTGGATGATAAGAACAACTTAAGATCCTGTGAGCTTAGGCCTCTAAATTCTATGAACAGCTCAAGACTGAGCATGATATGAACGATTCTAGGTCATGAACTCAAGGCTCTAGATTCTATGAATAGTTCAGGGTTGTAGATGAAATGAACAACTTTAGGTCATGTGTCAGGGCTCGAGATTATATGAATAGCTCAGGGTTGTGGATAACATGAACGACTCTGGGTTGTGTGCTCAAGGCCATAAATCCTATGAACAACTCAGGGCTATGGATGACATGAACAACATTGGATCATTAGCTTAGGGCTCAAGATGATATCAACAACTCGGGGCTATGGCTGACATGAATGACTATGCGTCTTCCTTGAGGGTTCTAGATGTTATAAACAACTTAGGGCTATTGATGACATGAATGACTTTGAGTGATCAGCTCGTGGCTCTAGATACTATGAATAACTTAGGGTTGTGGATGACATGAGCTACTTCGTGTTGTAAGCTTAAGGCTTTGGATACTATGATCAGTTGAAGGTTGGGGATGACAAGAATGACTCAAGATCCTATGAGCTTATGCCTTTAAATGCTATGACTAGCTCAAGGTTATAGATGATATGAATGATTCTTGGTCGTGAGACCATGGCCCTAAAGGCTATGAATAGCTCAGGTCCATGAATGACATGAATGAATCAAGGTGATGAGCTCAAAGCTATAGATGCTATTAATAACTATGGGTTATAGTTTACATGAACAACTCCAGATCATGAGCTTAAGGTTCTAGATGTTATGAATAGCTTACAGCTGTGGATGACATGAACAAGTCCGAGCTGCCACCTCAAGGCTCTGATGCTTTAAACAAATTAAGGTTATAGATAATAAGAATGACTCGAGATCCCATTAGCTCAGACCTCTAATTGCTATGAACAACTCAAGATTAAGGATGATATCAACGATTCTTAGTTGTGAGCCTATGGATTTAAATGTTATAAATAGCTCGATGCTATAGTAGACATGATCGACCCTGGGTCATGAGCGTAGTGTTATAGATGCTATGAACAACTTAGGGTTGTGGTCGACATGAACGACTCAAGGTTGTGAGCTTAGAGCTCTAGATGTTGTGAATAAGTCAAGGCTATGGCTTACATGAACAATTTCAGGTCGTGAGCTCAAGCCTCTAGAGGCTATGAACAACTCAGGGATAATGATGATATGAACTATTATTGGTCGTGAGCCTCCAGCTAAAAATGCTATGAATAGCTTAGGGATGTGGTTAACATGAATGACTCTAGGTTATGAGCTTAGGGCTCTAAATGCTATTGAACAACTCAGAACTATGGTTGACATGAACGACTCCAGGTCATGAATAGAGGCCTCTAGATGCTATGAATAACTAAGGGTTGAGGATGATATGAGTGATTCTAAGTCATGAGCTTATGGCTCTAAGTGCTATGAAAACTTAGGGTTGTATTTGACATGAATAACTCTGGGTCGTGAGCTTAGGGCTCTAGATCTTATGAATAGCTCATGACATGGCTGAAATGAACGAATCTAGGTTGTGAGCTTAGACCTCTAAATGCTATGAATAGCTTTGGGCCGAGGATGATATGAATGATTCTAAAACATGACCCTATGGTCTAAATGCTATGAATAGCTAAGGTTTGTAGATGACTTGAACAAAATCAGGTCATGAGCTCCGGACTATGAATGCTATGAACATCTCAAGGCTATGGTTGACAAGAATGAATCTAGGTTATGAGCTCAAGACTCTAGACTATAGATCACATGAATGACTCTAGGTCATGAGCTCAAGGCTCTAAATGCTCTGAATAGCTCAAGGTTGTGGATGACTTGAGCTACACTAGGCTGTGAGCTCAATGATATGAATGTTATGAATGGCCCAAGGTTATGGATGATACGAATGACTTGGGATCCCTTGAGCTTAGTAATCTAGATGTTATGAATAGTTCAGAGTTATGGATGTTATGAACGAATTTTGGTTCAAGCCCATGACCCTAAATGCTATGAATAACTCAGGGTTATGGTTGACATGAACTACTGTGGGTCATGAGCTCAGACATCTAAATGTTATGAACATGTCAAGGTTATGGTTAACATGAATGACTCTTGGTGATAAGCACTGGGCTGACGATGCTAAGAATAGATCAATGTTGTAGATGATATGAACGACTCAGGATCCTATGAGCTAAGGCCTCTAGATTGTATAAACATCTTAGGGTTGTGGATGGTATGAACAATTCTGCGTCATGATCTCAAGGATTTGGATGACCTGAACAAATCTGGGTTATGAGATCAGGGTTATAGATACTATGAACAGGCTTGGGTTATGGTTGACATGAATGACTCGAGGTTGTGAGCTTAAGGCTCTAAAAGCTATAAACATATAAGGGTTTTGGATGATATGAATGACTCGAGAACCTGTGTGCTCAAGGCTTTAGAGGCTATCAATAACTCAAGGTTATGGTTGACATAAATGAATCTAGGTTGTGAGCTCTAAGCTATAGATGCTATGAACAACTCGGGGTTTGTGGATGACATAAATGACTCAAGCTCATGAGCCCAAGGCTTTAAATACTATGAACAACTCAGGGTTATGGTTGACATGAATGACTTTAGGATGTGAACTCAAGGATCTAGATGTTATGAATAACTCGGGTATATGAATGATAAGAACAACTTCAGGTGGTGAGCTTAGGGTTCTAAATGTTATGAATAACTCAAGGCTCTACATGAAATGAACAACATTGGGTCATGTGCTCAAGGCTCTAGTTGCTTTGAACAACTCTTAGTTATAAAGGGCATAAATGACTCCAAGTCATGAGCTCAATGTTCTAGATGCTATAAAAAGCTCAGGATTATGGATGATATGAACAACTCTAGGTCATGAGGTCAAGGCTTTAAATGTTGTGAGCATATCAAGACTATGGTTGACATGAACAACTTCAAGTCAAGAGCTATGAGCTCTAGATGCTATGACAAGATTACGATTGTTGATGACATGAACAACTATAAGTCGTAAACGTAGGGCCTTCGATGCTATAAGCAATTTAGGGTTATGGTTCAAATGAATGACTCCAGGTCTTAAGCTCGGGGCTTTAGATGTTATGAACAACTTAGAGCTATGGTTAAGAGGAATAACTCTAGGTCATGAGCTTAGGGCTCTAGATGTAATGAACAAATTAGTGTTATGGATGACATGGGCTACTCTACATCATTAGCTTAGGGCTCTAGATGGTACGAATAGCCCAGGGGTGTGGATGATACGAATGATTCTTGGTCTTGGGCCTATAACTCTAAATGTTATGAATAGCTTAGGGCTCTCAATCCTACATACAACTCAAGGCTCTAATTATAATAAATAGCTCAGGGCTGTTGTTTACATGAACAACTCCAGGTCATGAGCTTAATGTTCTAGATGCTATGAACAACTTAGGGTTATGGATGAAATCAATGACTTCAGGTAGTGAGCTTAGGTCTCCAGATGCTATGAATAACTAGGGCTTTAGATAACATGAACGACTCCTGGCTATGAGCTTAAGGTGCTAGATTCTATGAAAAAAAAACATTAATGGATGACATGAATGACTCTGGGTCATGAGCTCAAGGTTCTAGAAGATATGAACAGCTTGGGGTTGTGGTTGACATGAAAAACTCTGGGTCATGAGCTCAGGGCTCTGGATGCTATGAAAATGACTCTAGGTTGTGAGCTTAAGGCTTTAGATCTTACGTATAGCTCAAGGTTGTCATTGATATAAACCACTCCCGGTCATGAGCTCATGGCTCTAGAACCTAAGAATAGCTTAGGGTTATTGATGACATGAATAACTTCGAGTCATGACCTCATCTCTCTAAATGCTATGGAAAACGCTGGGTTATGGATGACATGAACGACTCTTGGTCATCAACTGAGGGCTCTTTATGCTATGAACAACTCAGGGTTATGGTTGACATGAACGACTTTGTGTCGTGAGTTGAGGCTTTAAAGGCTATGAATAGCTCAGGGTTGTGGATGAGATGAATGACTTCGAGTTGTGAGCTTAAGGCTTTAGATGCTATAAACATCTCTAGGTTATTGTTGACATGAATGACTATGGTTTGTGAGCTGAGGGGGCTAGATGCTACAAACAGCCTAGGAGTGTGGTTGAAAGGAACGATTATAGGTTGTAATCTTAAGGCTCTTGAAGAAGAATAGCTCATGGCTATGAATGACATGAGCTACTCTCGATTGTTAGTTCAGCGCTTTGGATGTTGTAAATAGGTCAGGGTTGTGGATGATCTGAATGACT